>NC_142088.1:2483934-2635327 GCF_054644295.1 Miniopterus natalensis | reverse complement strand
TGTTAGGCCAGGTCCAGACCCGTGTGGGCCAAGATCGGTTTAAGTTACAAACTACCTCATGTCCCCTTAACCCCCCCAGCTGCGGGTTTCTGTCCCTCGCCTGTCAGGGTAACTGGGTAGATCCGTGTCTCGCGTGGGGGACCTTCCCGTTTTAGGTGCACTCGGGCGGGAAGCTGGGTGATGGCCTCTAACGGGCTCTGCCCGACAGTTGCCCGCGTCCTGTGTGTTGTCCCAGTGGGCGGGCGCCTCTGACAGAGTCCTCCCCGACCAGGCCCTGCACCCAGCCCTTCGCACCAGGACGCGGTTAACACGCCGGAAAGCGCTTTCGAGGACGCCGTTCAGCCCTGCCCGGGGCGCTCAGCGGGCCTGGACCCCCCATGCCAGGGGCCGAGCCGGGAGGGGTCGCGCGGCTGGCCCAAGGTCGTGTGGGCCTTGCCCAAGGTCGTGCGGGACAGTCGGGGCCCCGGTTGGCTTTCAACCCTTTGCTTCCGCAGTTGGAAACCCCGATGTACAGAGAGTCCCGTGTCGCGTGAACGTCGTGGCTCCCGGTCCCAATTACAGGAGTGTCCGGGCGGCGGTGGCTGTGCTGATGAGCCCGTTTGCGCGGCCTAATCGTGAGTGTTCGTGCGTCATTAAGTGGAGGGGGTCTCCCGGGACCGCGCCCCGCGCCCATGGCCCCGCCGCCGGCTTGCGGACGCCGTGGCCTTTGTCTGCTGGGCGGGACCTGTCACCCGTCTGTCACTCCTGGAGCTGCTTCCTTTTCATCGCTGGGGGTCCTGTTTCACTGCTGGCTTTTGTGGCTCTTGTGCGTGTGTGTGTTTTTAATTTCGTTATTGTTAGAGATTAGATTGGAGCCAACTTAGTTTTATGTTTACATGTATATTTTTTCCCCCAAAGGAGTGCTTCCAAAAATAAGATTTTTTCACGTTTAAAAGCAAACCCTAAATGTGTGTACGTTTGGCATATGTCGAAAAGTGAGCGAAGGATCCCAGTGCCTGTTACTACGTAGTTTTCATCATTTGTCGTCATGACTGGTGTTTACATCGCAGTCTGGGGGACGGCAGTGTGTCTCCATGAGGCCCGGTTCACAGCTGGGAGCCGCGTCCCCAGATGTTTGCTTGGGGGGGTGGTGACCCTTGAGTGAGCCACGTGGTTTCAGCATCATTCACTCGTCACACACAAGAAACCAGCTTGTTTCTTTGTTGGCCTTTGCCTAGAAGTTGCCCCCTTAAGAGTTTATTTCTTGACCTTTGAACTGCTCAGTGGACCCAAAGGCCATGCTTTTAATAAGGAATTACTGCCTTAGAATAACAGTTGATTTGCTTAAAATTACCTCTCCAAAGTGAGCTTTTTTTAAATTTTTTTTTTTTTAAAAATTGATTTTTAGAAAGAGAGGGAGGGAGAGCGAGAAAGGGAGAAACTTCGATATGACAGCGAAGCACCCGCCCGGGGACCGAGCCCACAACCCAGGCCGGTGTCCTGACTGGGAATCGCACCCGCAACCTTGTGGGGCGCAGGACGCCGCCCACCCACCGAGCCTCCCAGGCCGGGGCCAGAGTGAACTTTCTCGGGCCTTTTGATTCTTTCAAGAACAACCTAGGAAGAAGTCTTCTGAACATCTTGGTTAAAGATTGATATTATGACAAACGAGAGGCATTAAGTAATCTTTCATTTCACGATGCTGCGGAATATGGTGCTAATAGCGGCCTCGATCGCCTCGGCGGTTCCTCCCGATCGGGGATGTTTCCTGCTGTGCTTCTCTCCCTGGAAACCAGACGGGCCCTGCCGCTCGCTCGCACCCGGCTCCCAGCGCCCCGGTTAACTCTCGCGCTGCCGACGCGAGGTCATTAGGCTCGCTGTCAGCGAATGCCCTCTGTTTCGATTTCCATGTTAAGACTCCCATCTTCGGCTCAGAATTAATTTTATCGATGACACAGAAAATGGTTATTTTAGTGCTTTGCTGTGTGGCGGCCTCCTCGCCGCGTTTGGCCCCAGGACTCCTCCTAACGACTTCAGCCGGCTTGCATTAGCTCCGTGTGTCATTAGTGCATACAAATGGCTTTTATTTTTGTTCATAATCTGTTCATAACGCCACGGCTTTCTGCTCGCCCTAATGTTTTTAAAATGATTAAGTGGCCGTGTCCTTTCTGACCCGGTTAACCCTTCGCAGAGGGTCGGCAGAAGTTGTCTCACCCTCTTGCTGATGTTTTCGAGTAATTTTGAAGCCTCTTTATTTCGTAACTTTTCCCCCCGTGTAGAATGTGGCCGTAGCCAGGCTCCGACCTTCCCTCCGGAGGAAGGACGTACCCCTCCCCCTGGGTTGGCACCAGAAGGCTCGGCCTGTGGCAGATGAGGCAGGTGGTCCTCGAGGAGGCCGGCCTCCTAGTTGTGAAACGCCTCCACGTGAGGAGGGCAGCTTTACCGCACGGACTCTGACATATGGGTTTTAAAGATTAGTTTATTGATTTTTTTTTTTTAGAGAGAAACATTGATGTGAGAGCGATTGGCTGCCTCCTGCATGCCCCCTACCGGGGATCAAACCCAAAACCCAGGCATGTGCCCAGACCGGGAATCGAACCAGCAACCTTTCGGTGCACAGGACGATTCCCAACCAACCGAGCCACGCCGGCCAGGCCCGGACGGATATTTTTGCCCGCTGCCGGGGTGAGCCTGGCCCCCGGGGTGGGCGGGGTGCTCAAGCCCCGACCAGCTGGCGGTTTCCCCGAAGGCCAGGCTCGGGAACCTGGGGCCAGGTGTGTGCTTAGTGCAGGGCGTTAGGCGCGTTGTGAAGGGAGGGACACACCAACAGCCTCACCCGTCAGTCCTGGTTTAGGGAAAAGTAAACCGTGAAGAGAGCGGATTGCAGACCTGTTTGTCTCAAAGAAAAATAGACTGTGGAGACTGTGATGGGTAAGGTGGGTTTTGTGAGATTTGCCAAAGAGAAGAGAGAGAGGATTTTTAAAGGGTGCGAGGCGTGGAAACAAAAGCCGCCTGTAACACCCCGCCCAGCGGCTGGTGCTGTGGAGGCCCCCGTGCACGCGTGTGCAATCTTGCACGTGTAGATGTGTGTGCGTGCTTGTACGTGTGCTCGCATGTGCGCCCACGTGTTTGAAGAAATGGATTGTTGGGCACTGTGATGTTTTACAAATCCTGCTTTTTCTTCAGTATAATTTCTCATTTTTGCACTGCATTCCGTTGAGTGGATATAACAACTTTTGGCCCAGTCTCCTCCTAGATAGTTAATGTTTTTCCCTGTTTATTTGTTGTTTTAGGGTCAGTGTGTCAGTGGGAGGCTCTTCACCTAAAGCTGGTCTCTGCCCTCAGTCGCGTCTTCAGGGCTCCCCTCTGGAAGCAAGGCCGCTGGGCCGGTGGTGGGCGCAGCCTCCTGGCATTTGGCACTTGCCCAGTCACCCTCCGGGAGATCTGGTTGCCTCCCCAGATGTCCCTTCCTACACCTTGGCCACACTGGATGTTTTCATGTTAAAAACTTTTCATTTTTAGACAGAATAACCATAACTTCCAGTGTTTCAAATATTCTCAATAGGTCTGTCCCTTAACGTGAGAATGAGCCCACTGCACACAAGCAGTTGTTTTGTTACGAGATGGCAGCCGTTCTCCTGGGCAGACACAGTCTGGCATCCGGGGGTGACGTTGGGAGCAGGTGGTCCTGGCTGTGCCCTCGGGTGTATCAGGCGGGTCCTCCGAGGCCAGAGAACCCCGGCACCCCAGAGAGCAGACGGCCCAGAGGCTGGCCCCCGCTCCGTGTGTAGCTGTGACCCTCGGCGGTGAGCTAGACGTCAAAGGGGCGCGTTCCCTCCAGCTTTGTCAGTCCCTTCCGACGAGCGATGTCGCCTTTCCTGGTGTCACCTTAGAGACAGATGCCTGGAGTGGAGAAGCTTCCGAGGGGAGCAGAGAGAAAGCCACCTTCCCGCCCCGGTTCCTTGAGTTTGGCGCCCCCCTTATCTCTGTGCCGAGAAGCTCCCTTCGCCCGCCCCCCTTTCCAGGCACACACACGGCCGCGCCTGCCCCGGTCACGGGCACGTTGCGGTGGCCGCAGCTCAAGCACAGCCCCCGTCTGCTCCGTGTCGTCTCCCGGAGGGGGGTCCTGGGCCAGCATCGGGACCAGCGTGCTCAGAGTACTCCCCCCTTTAAGGGACATAAAACCTGAATCCATGATTAAAGGTTTGCAGTGTCAGAGCCTGGGAAACCCACACGAGTCACTATGGAAATTAAAGACTAAAAACGGGAGCGTTTTTTCTTTTTCCCGGCGCACAGGCAGGTGGGGGGGGGGGTGAGCAGCAGCAGGAGCCCGGAGCGCAGGTGGTGGCTGCTTCCACCCGAGGCTCCCCCAGGTGCCGCCGGCGTTCAGTTCTGCGCTGTCCCCCAAGGAGCGGGCCCCTCCATCGGGGGGTGTGGCCGGGAGCTTGTACTTAAATATACAATTAATAAGCAGCAGCCCAGCCTCTGAGAACCTAAAACGTGTTCACCTGGGGATCGTCTCGGTAGCTATCCAGGTATCCATCCTGGCGCCAAGCGGCGAAGCCTCGGGCTTCCCCCATCCAGGCCTGTGGGGCTTTCACGCCTACGTCCGTGCCTGCAGGGGGCGCTGTGGTTCCTCGCCTGCCATCTCTACTCCCAACTGCAGCCTAGTTCAAGGAGAAATTTGTCTGATTTGGGGAATTTCAGGAAACTCCTTCCCCTTGAAGTCTGTGTGTAAACTGTAAGAGAAAATGCTGAGCACCAGCGGGTTGCTCCGGATGCCGGGAGGTGCTCCCACCTCTGCACCAAGATTTCCTGATTAAATGAAACACCGAGGTATCCTCTGCATTTAAATGCATCTCTTGCCTGATCTACAGACTTAAAGAATTTCAGATCTGGGGAGACTGAGAACTGTCCAGCTCGACTCTGTGCTTTACAGACGAGCAGGCGGGGCCAGGGAGGCCGGGCCCGTTGGAGAGCAAGATTGTAGCTCATGAGAAGCCAGGCATTATGTCTGTCTCTTAGCTGCATGGTTCTACCCTCCTGTGAATGTTATACTTCAGAGCCATGGGTTGCATTTTAAAACCTGGTAGTGAGCGAAAATGCTCCTTCAAGCCACAATTATTTTTAATAAAATGTAAGGCACTTCAGTACTCGGGGTTGTGGGGTAGAATGCAGTCCTATAAGTTATTTCCAAAAAGCTGTTTGATAAAAGCTCATTGCCCAGGCCATTGTCTTCCTGTAACAGGTGTTGTGGGAACTAGGACGCCGGGTCTGGGATAGGCTCCCTCAGGTTCAGGGTTTGCTAGTCACGGAAAATTACTCGGTTTTGCAACTGGGTGAAGCTGCCACTAGGGGGCACTGGAGGCCGCGTGAGGATTGTCCTCACTGTGCCGAGTGCGGAAGTGACGACACTCGCCGGTGTGAGGTCGTCCGGACCTGTGATGAGACGCGGCCCGCAAAGCGTGCGAAGCTCCTGGGTCAGCGGCCCCGAGTGCGGAGGCGAAGCTGCACTCACGGGAACGGGGAGAACAATTAAAAAGATGAAGCAACGGTGTTTTCTGTGTAACCACCACCCCTGGCTCCCGTTTGCTTTGCATGGAACTTTAGAGAGGAAGCACGGAAAATCTGGCCAAAGATACGCTTTTTACAAACAGAAAAGAGTAACCCGGTTTATTATTTAGCCCCTTCTCTCTTTTTAAAATGTTTTTATTGAGCCCGGCTGGGCGTGGCTCAGCAGTTGAGCGTCGACCTAGGATCCAGGCGATCGGGGTTCGATTCCGGTCAGGGCACATGCCCGGGTTGTGGGCTCGATCAATGACTCTCACCATTGATGTTTCTATCTCTCTCTATCCGTTTCCTTTCCTCTCTCTGAAATCAATAAAGGTATATTTTCAAATGTTTTTATTGATTTCAGAGAGAGGAAGGGGGAGGGAGAGAGAGAAACACCAGCCGGCCACCTCCTGCACGCGCCCTACTGGGGGTCGAGCCTGCACCCAGGCCTGTGCCCTGACCGGGAATCGAACCGGCGGCCTCCCGGTCCATGGGACTGCGCCCAACCAGCTGAGCCACACCTGCAGGGCTGTCGTTCTCTGAAATGAACCCACCGAGAGTCCTGTTGGCTTGAGCGACGGCCCAGGCTTCTCACTTTGGGGTCCGCGTCCTTGTTCTGAAGGCAGGCGGGGTGCAGGCCCCCCCTGGCACCTGGACTGAGCAGGGTGGCTGTGTGCGTCTGGGTGGAGCCTCTCTGCCCAGCTGTGGCCCCTCCTGTGGGGGGCCCTGGGCTCTTGTCTGTGCCGTCTGGTGGGTAGTTGGAGACCAGGAGGCAAATGGGAAATCACACTGGTCTCTGGGCAGAGGGAAGGGAGCTGGTCAGCGTTTGGAGAGTCGACATCGTTCGCAGAGGTGGCTTGTGGGGCATAGTCACTGGCAGGCGCCCAGGGCCGTCCCGACGGCAGCTGCCTCTCTGTGGGCTCGGGGTGGCCGGGGGCACACAGGCATTGGCCTGGGTCTAGTCTCCTGGCTTCTTGGGGGTGTTTCTTCTTTTTACCATGAAGGTGGAGGGCTTCTCCCTGCTGTGGGTACTAATTTATTTCTTGCTTTTACCCTTTATTTTCTCCCACTACCCGATTTCCCGCAGAAATTGTGACATCTCAGAAAAATTTCAATTTTTCTATCTGGAAAAGGGGACTGATGACATGTTTGTACCTCAAAGGAGAAACATCAAATCGCAGGCCACTCTGTGCAAATTAATCTTTTGTCCGGTTACTTACAAATCGAGCATTCAGAACGTACAAGGAGGCAGATGCAGTTTGGGGACCTCCGCGGTTTCCAGTCCTCAGCATAGCGGAGACGCGGCAAGAAGGGGAGTTAGGCAGAAGCGGGACCGTCCCGCGAGGAGGGCGGTCCGTCCGCCGTGGGGGGGCAGCTTCCGCAGGCTGGTCTTCGAGTGGCTCAGGGTTTCCCCCCGAGCGTGAGGACGTGAGAGCGAACCCCTGTGGGCAGAGCAGGCCCAGGTTCCAGGTCTCCCCTTGAATTCAGTCAGCACCCGAGATAAACCCCCTGCGGGCTCCGGTGGGTGAGGTGGGGCCACGGCACCTGAGGGAGTGGCTTGGGTCTGAGTGAGGCTGGAGACAACGGCAGTTTCACGATGATTTTTTTTTTTTGGTCTTTTCCCCACCGAAGGATATTTTTTCAATTGCTTTTCGGAGGGGGGGCGGGGGGGCGGAGAGGGAAAGAGAGAAAGAAACACTGATGTGAGAGAGACGCGTCAATTGGTTGCCTCCCGCTTGTACTCTGACCCGGGCCGGGGATCTAACCTGCAACCAAGCTACATGCCCTCGGCTGGGATCGAACCCGGGACCCTTCAGTGCGCGGGCAGACGCTCTAACCACTGAGCAAAACTGTCCAGGGCTCGTGCTGAATTTCTTACGAAAGAAGAAACACCTGCCGCTGAAATACAGCCTGAGAAGCATGGATCTCGTGCACGTGGACCCTGCTTACGACCTTGGCGCGCATCCTCACGAATCAGCTAGTTCCGAACAAATGTGAGCGAGAGTCCCCGCAGCATCCGATTGGAAACGTCACCGTTGGGTCTTTCCCTGGGCACTGCCCCCTCTGGTTCCCGCGGAGCGGCGGGTGTGCGGGTGACTGGGGACGCCAGCCGCGGCCTCCCGCCCTTGCTCCCCGGCGGGCCCCTCCCAGGGGTTACTAAAGACAGCAGGCAGCCGGCTGCCCCCGTTCCCGCCGCTGTGCAATCCGAGGGCGGTTAGGGAGCCCTGGGAGAAACCCCTTCGGAGGCGACCTTCCCGCGTGGAGTACAGTTCACTTGATTGCTATAGAATGGGGGGGCCGGGGGGCGAGGAACGCCCGGGTGCCCGCGCTCACCTGGCCGGGGCGGGGCGCGGTGGGCAGAGGCTGGCGCCCGCGCTGACTGTGCCGTGGCCGTGACCACGGGCCACGGAGGAGGAGCGGCCACAGCACTGTCCCCGAGCGCGTCCTGCCCTGGGAGGCGGGAGGCCCGTCCCTCGGCTGCCGAGATACGACCACGGAGCTCTGCTTTCCACGTCCATTTCTGTTAAAATGTCACGTCTATTTTAAATACTGCCTGTTTATACATGTAAACATTTTTCCTGATCAAAACAACACTTATTTGTAAAACTACAGAAAATGACCAAGAAGTCGATTAAAATCACCTGGTCCCACCTTCTAGCGGTAAACATTTCATTGCACCCCCATCTCGCCAGTTTTCAGTATTCTTAAAGCAAAACTCGGACTTTATTCTCTATCGTTTTTAATAGCCCTTTTTAAAAAGGCCTGGGGATAGTCCCTGTTGTTTAATTTCCTCTAAAGCTGTTCCTGAGTCTCCTCAGCTGGCACGTGCCAGGGTGGACTTACCATCCCGGGAGGCGGGGGCTGCTCGTCAGACGCACCTTTGCTGGATTCATCCTGTGAGTGTCGCCCGAGCGCCAGCCGGGTGGCATCTGAGGTCCTTACCGTCTGGGTCAGGCGCCCTCAGTGCTGAAGCCCCCGCCCTGCGCAGAGCACCCAGCGCACGGGAGGGGGCCCACGTCTCCCCTCGCCCCTCGTCACAGGGGAACTGTGCCCGTCGCTGGCTTCCTGGTGGACTTGGCTATAGGAAGAGAGGCCAGGGGCCGGAATGGAGTCCGTCTCCTAGGAAAGGATGGAACCGACGTCATTAAATACTTACATTCGACAAATATTACTGAGGACCAGATAGGCTCTTTTAGACCCCCCCCCTTCACTGGCAAATTACCAGAACTAAGCCAGATTTTATAAAGATCCATTCTCGGATCTCGTGTCAATTTACTGTAACAGAATCTCTCCTGAAAGACTCAAATAGAAGCTTAAATTGAATGGCAGGTTGTCATGCACTCAGTCATTTCAGAATTTTATTCAAGCAACTTAGAGAAGCTGGTGGGTGTGGGGGCAATGGCTTCGGTGGGATGACCGGGTCAGTGCTGGGAAAGTTCGCCGCGGCCACATTGCACAGCTGGGAGGTACCTGAGCCGCGGCCCGAGGGCGCGGGGTGGAGATGCGCCTCCAGAGGCCTGCACGCCCACACCCCCAAACCCGCGGACAGGACCTTTCACGGGAAGAGAGGGTCATTGCAGACGTGTTAAATTCAGGGCCTTCACACGGGCCCTGGTAAGGGGGGCGGAGACTTGACCACGCAGAGGAAAGGGCCCCGTCGAGGGCAGAGAGACCTGAAGTCGGGGGTGATTCGGCCGCGAGCTGAGGGATGCCCGCAGCCACCAGCCGCCGGCGAAGCAGGACACCGGCCCTCCCCGGAGCCTCTGGAGAGAGCACAGCCCCTCCAGCACCCGACGTCAGCCCTGTGGTGCCGACTGTGGCCTCGGGGCCTCCAGAACTGAGAGAATGAGTTTGATGTGTCCAGCCGCCGCCCGGTTTGTGGGAAATGGTTGGAATGACCCCAGGAAGCTCTTACAGATGGGAAGGGGCAACGTGACTCAGGAAGGCTCCAGGAAAAGCTGGGACCCCTGCTGTGCCTGAGGTGCAGACGCAGAAGGAGGTGGAGCTCAGATTCCAGATGCACCCCGGCACCCCTGGGAGGGGCTGTGTCACCAGGCGCCCTGGGCCTGGCCCAGACCCAGGCAGGATGACCTCAGGGTTGTCAGGGGCGTGTGACAAGGAGGCGGCAGGTCCGGAGCCATGGGCTGGATGACTGCGGGTTCAGTGGCCACCAGGAGCAGGTGGAGAGCTGGGCTCTGCTCGGTGTTGTCTTCCCGGAGGCATGACCGCAGCCCGGAGGGGCTCAGGCCCAGCAAGGTCAGGGCTGGTGGAGGCGCTCCCAGGCCCCTCATCCACGTTGCTGTCGTCTTGTGCAGTCACGGGGCTCCTTAATTCCTGCTTCCCACTCCTTAGCCCACTCTGTCCCCCCATCTCTCCCCAGCCTCACCAGTGGCCTTGCCTGAACCCAGGGGCCCTCACCTTTCGACCTCGACACAAGCTCTTTCTGGGTAACACCGGCGCCCCCTCCTCTGCCTGCAGGTGCAGATCCATTTCATTGACTCAACAAGTACATTTTATGCTCAGGAAGCAGCGTCAGGGGCCTCGCTGTGCGGCAGAGAAGCGCCGTGGCGGGATCCAGCCTCGGCGTCGGCCCTGCTGCCCTCCTCGCAGGTATTACCCGAGTGCCGTGTGTGGGCACCAGCCGGCTTGCCCCCTGGCACCGGCTTCTCGTCTGTAGCCCGCAGGCGCCGATCAGAGCGCCCACCCTCGGCCCCACGGCCCTGAGCAGCCGCAGTGCGCACTGGCCTCCGTCCACACGCGGCGCTCAGCCACGCGGCTGGGTGCTGCCCCAGCTGACCTCAGAGCCGGAAAAGACATGTTTAAAACGTGCAGCTGTTTGCAGACCTTTAGAAAAATATTTGCCCACGGCTCGGAGTGAGAGCATTCTCTCACGTTAGCTCCAGTGTATCATGTATTTTATTGTTCAGCCTTTCTGCCTGATGAAAATAAGTGCGCGGAAATTAGAGCAAAGCCATCCGAGGTTTCGCAGACAAACCACGGCGCGCGGGTGGAATCATTTAATGATCTATTTAGAGGGTAGTGGAAGGAAAGGGAACCCCGAAGCCCAGATGTTTCTTCGAAGCCTGCTAATGACAAGCCCGGCCGCTGCAGGCGACGGGCCGGACCTGCCGAGGCCCTGCGTTTCTCCTGACCCGCTTGCCGCTTGGTTTCCTAAGGTCGGCTGGTAACGAGCAGCCGCTCGCCCGTGGGCTCGGGGACCCAATAGACACCGAGTCGTCGTCTCAGATGCTGCCGAGTTAATTTCCAAGACACCGTCGCTCCCAGGTGGCCCGTGGGTGACACCCGGCTGGACCGCAGAGCTCCGGGTCCACCTCAGCTTATCCTGTGTGATTCAGCGTCACGCTGCCTCAGTTTAACCAGCTGTGGATTGGGACACTTTCCCCTTGTTACCTCCTTCCCGGGGTGCCCGTCATAACTGGATGAATCCGTAGCTTGCTTGGGGGGCTTTGAAAGAAAACAGCCACCTGTGGTAAAAGTGATGGAAGCCTCGGGAGGTGGCGATACCCACGGAGGCCCGGCCTTCACGCGAGGAGCCTTCATCCATTCGGCACCCACTGGAGCAGAGCCCTGGGCAGGGCCCCCTCGGGCGCTGGCCTCCCAGAGCTGTGAGCTGCCGACTGCCCTCAGGGCGGTCACTCCGCCCTCTGGGCCTCGCGCCCCTCACCTGTCCAGTAAAGGTGTTGAAATGGCTCTGTCCTGTCCGGTCCCATCCGGATGTAGGACAAATAAACTCTAAATCTTTCGTAGCCACCTTCCCCTCTGGGTTCTGGAAGCAGATCGACTCACTGTAAATTCTGATTCTTTTAAACAGTAACACCAGCTCATTAGAAGTGGTTCTCGGGGCCCCGTAAGGTGAAGTGCCCGGCTCCTCACTGTGTCCCCAGTGAGAGTCCCCAAGGCAGCTGGGTGGGTCTCCTTTGGGTAGTTTACTAATTAACCAAGCACACCTGGTTTCCTTTCTTATCCTTACACCCAAAACATTAAATCTCTCCTAAAAACATTACCTAAATTCATTGAAGAGTTGCTATTTTTCATTCCGAGGCTTGTCTTTGGCTTGGCTTTCTGCCTCCACTCTTGGGGTGTTTGTAATCTGAAAACAGTTTGTGATTAATATTTTCTGCTTTTCACACTGTGCGAAGAAACGGTTCTCACTGTGGCCTCTTCTCCTGGAACTCACTCAGCGGCCTGTCCGCCTGCCCGAGAACGGGTCAGAACCCGGCAGGCAGTTCTCGTGGTTTCGGGCCCAGAGCCCAAGCTGCTCAGAAAGGCCGGGCAAGTTGCAGCAGGGCCACTAGGTGGCGGTGTGGTCGCGGCTGCGGACGCTCTGACCCTGGTTCCTGTGCCGACTGAGAGTGTAAGTTAACGTGCTACATCCATTTTCATTTGAAAGATACAATTAATTAGACACAGAGTGGATGTGGGGGAGGCTGGAAGCTCCTGGCAGGAGTGTGGTCGGCCCTAGAAACAGCATAGAGCGAACTTCAGACCCCTTGAGCTGCTTTGTAAGTTTGTAACGTTTAGAAAACTACCTGGATAGTGGGATTCCCTAAAAGGCTCAGACAAAGGACACCAGAGAAAATGTAGCCAATGTAGAAAATGTAGCCATCAGAGAAAATGTAGCCAATGTAGAAAATGTAGCCATCAGCGAAAATGTAGCAAAGCTGCTCAAGTGAGGCTCAGACTATTGGCGTCACCGTGTTAGCCTTTCAAGGTTCCTGAGGAGGCAGCTGCCCTCCTGACCCCGGGTCTGCAGGCCCTCGCTGGATGCAGCTGTACCCAATTGTATTTGCAGGCGATAGTTTTGTGGGATGATTTTTTTTTTTTTTACAGCTTTAAAAAATAAGTTGAGGAATTTAGGTCTAAAAAAAAAAATGAATAGCTACAGGTAACCGCAGAAGGTATTATTGGCAGATGCAGCAAAAAATGTATTTCCACAGAAAATTGGATTTTGCACATAAAACTTAGTAATACTAATAAAGACGGGTCATTACAAGTTTTAAGCCAAATAAGCAAGCTCGAAGAGCTGTGCTGTCGGAGTGACTGGCGGTGGTTTTTATTTTTTTGAGACATGTAAATCAGCTCTAGTTGGGTGATCGCACCTCGGATGTGCTCAGATCGCCCCTGTTCCGTCTGACGGTGGGGAGGGCCTCGAGCCCCATAATTTACAGTCCCCGGCGAGGTGTGTTTATATGTAAGCTGTGCAGCTAATGAGAAAGATAAGAAATTTATAGTCCTCCGTGATTGATAGGATTACTGCCTCGGCATTAATTGAAATCCCAGGGATCACAGCTGTGTGGGCTCAAGTTGGGGGGGAAATTACTTCAGGTTCCCTGAAAACTTTCCGACTCACTTCCGAGCGTCTGCGAGATCACTTGCCCGCCGACAGTCGGGTCGGCGGCAGGGACAGTTGCCACTTGCCAGGGCGATGGCGCTTACAGGAAGGTGATGACGGAGTTTGCTCTGTCACCTCCCTGTGGTCGGCGGCTGTAAATGTGTGTGGGGGAAATTAAATACTGTGGCGTTTCTTAAATGGCTTTAAAATTTTACATGGGTAATAATAAAATTCTCTGTGGCCACTCTCCGTGTTCTCCGCACTATTTAAGACGTTGGGGGGCGGGGGGTAATGGTCGCGGGAAGCCTTCGATATTCGTCATTTTCTTAAAACTTGCACCGGCTGTGTTTAATCTGGGCTTGTCTAACCGAATCTTGGAGACCTTTCCCCGCCTGTCATTTCTCAATGTTCCGTTCTTGTTGGAGCTCAGTCTTGTGAAAACGTCTAAATTTCCCCATTAAGTGCTTAAAAAGTAATAAAACTAAAGCCATTAGACTTCACCTATCAGAGCCGTATCAGGAGAAATATTCTCGGTGCCATAAATCTGGCCAAGGGTGCGACGTTCATGTCCCTGGATTCATTCCCTGGAAATGGACGTTTGAAGGTAAATGGCTTAAGTAGGGCCGTTTAAATTTTTAATACAATCTTATTGTAACTGTTAGCAAATGATTAAAGTGCAAAGGGGCCCTACGTGTTTTGTGAGATTTATAATAAATGCCCCGTGATGCCTTCGCGGGCTGAATTACAGGTGTTATGACAGCTAGCGGCTTCGAAAGGCCGCGGAGGCACAGGCGAAGAGTTGAGCGGCGCCTTCCGAACGCAGGCGTCTCTATCCCCGGTTCAGTCTTTTAGGATCTGGAACCTTCGGTTCGCCAGGGGCGTCCAGCGCATCCTTGAGCCATGACGAGGCCAACTGAAGCTGTTTTGAAAAATACACAGATAGAAATGACTGTTTCCATCCCCAGTTTGCTTTTGGGGAGGCGTGTCTTCTCCCAGATGTCTTTTTCCCCCACTGGAGTCCCGCTGGTTTCCGAGGAATTCCTGGCAGCTGGGACCCGCTCCCACTTTCCAGTGGCACAGTGAGAGCCCTGACGGGTGATGGGCTGCTGTTGGCCGGGGACTGTCGCGAGGGCCTGTGATTGGGGAGCGGGGCCGCCCGCGGAGGGGCGCAGGTGGAATGGGCCGGGCCCCTCCTGACGGGCTGCAGCCGAAGGTGCAGACCTCGACACACTGCCGTCCGCGTCGTGTGCGTTCACTCAGAGCCCTCGTTGGGTGGACTTTAGCATGTTTGAGGGCTGGCCGTGGCCGCCCGTCAGGCAGACCTTGTATTGTGCTTGGCTTTCTTTCTCTTCGCAAGTGTGTTTTTTACAAATTGAAGGTAGGACCCCTCCCCCCACTAGCAAAATACTGACTGGCCTGATTTTATTTTATTATTTTTTTATTGATTTCAGAGAGAGGAAGGGAGAGAGAGAAACATCCGTGATGAGAGTCATTGACCGGCTGCCTCCTGCACGCCCCCTGCTGGGGATCCAGCCTGCACCCCGCATCCTGCATGCGCCCCGACCGGGAGGTGAACCGTGACCTCCTGGTTCCTAGGTCTATGCTCAGGCACTTGAGTGGCTTGATTTTAATAATCGCTTTGTTGTGTGGGCTGGAACCCCGAACCCACAGCATCTCCGAGGTCGGCCTGCACACTGCCCTCTCCCTCGCTTTCTGTATTTTTGCCCATCAAAAAAAGAATCTGTTATAAAGACAAAGGCAGCCTGGCCGGTGTGGCTCAGTGGTTGAGCGTCAACCCAGGAACCAAGAGGTCACGGTTCGATTCCCGGTCGGGGCACATGCCAGGGCTGCGGGCTCGATCCCCAGCAGGGGGCGTGCAGGAGGCAGCCGATCAGTGACCCTCATCATGATGTTTGTGTCTCTCTCTCCCTACTCTCTCTGAAATCAATAAAAACATATTTCAAAAGAAATTTGACCCAGTGATCCCACTTCTAGGAATATACCCTAAGAATCCTGAAACACTCATCAGAAAGAATCTATGCTCCCCTGTGTTCACACCAGCGCAATTTACAATAGCTGAGATCTGGAAACAGCCCACGTGCCCCTCAGGAGCTGAGTGGGTAAAAAGCTGGGGGACATTCCCACCGTGGATACTATGCAGCTGTGAAGAAGGAGGATCTCGTACCCTCTGGGGCAGTGTGGAGGGACCTGGAGAGTATTATGCTGAGTGAAATAAGCCAGGCAGAGAAAGACAAACATCACATGATCTCGCTCATCTGAAGATCCTGCGAACAAAATAAACAGATGAACAAGACAGGACCACATTCATGGAAGCAGGGAGCAGACGGACAGATCTCCACGGGAAGGCGGGAAGGAGTGTGGGAAGTGATTGACCAGAGAACATATACACGTATATGCACAGCCCATGGACACAGTCGATAGACAGGTGAAGGCCTGGGGAGGGGTGGGAGATGGGGGGTGAAAGGTTGGAAAATGGGGGACATCTGTAATATTCTCAGCAATAAAATAAATTTTTAAAAACAATAGAAATACAAATAAAATGGACATTCACTCAGATTCAACTTCTGTGCATGTTTAAAATTTGAGTTAATAATAATTTAGGGGAAATGAAGACAGTTGTTAATCCATTTGAAGTATTGCTGTAGCCTGGCTGGTGTGATTAGAGCGTCGGCCTGTGCACCAAAGGGTCACGGGTTCGATTCCCGGTGAAGGGCACGTATCTCGGTTCAGGTTTGACCCCTGGTCCCGGTCAGGTCGCGTGTCTCTCACAGCGATGTTTCTCTCTCTCCTTCCTGCTCCCTTCCACTCTCTCTAAAAATCAATGGAGAAAATAGATGAGTATTTACTAAATAAATGAAATATTACATTAGGATGGACCCATATAGATTGACTTTAGCGTGAGGTACTTTCTCACTCACGGGTAGAGATGTGCAGTATTGTCATGAGCTCTGATTTTTTTGGTAAAATCCCAAAATTAAAATGCATGCGCGATTCTTTGAAGAATTTCAGTAATTCACGGAAGCTGGGAGTAACGCGCAGGGAGAGTCCGACCGTCACCGTTACTAAATCACAGCAGACGACAGATTCAGAAATCAATCCGTGTTCTCTGCCGAAGTCTAATTAACGCTTAAACGCTATTAGTCACCAACTCGAAGTCTTGATCGGCAGTGACCTCAGGTATTCTAAACGTAAATAAAATTAGATTTAGATCCCTTTTAATTACCCGAGGTGCTGCGAGTAATTACCATGGCAATTGATAAACTTAATTCCTCCTTAAAGGGGGAAAAAAAAACAAAAAACTTATAAAAAGTTTCTCTGCACTGTATTCTCTTTAGTGACTGTGACCCACGGGAGAGAATTGTCTCGAGTTCTGCCGGGTGTCCCAAAAAAATGTAGACGCACTTCCACAGCTGAGCTGATTGATGTTTATTTCTGTTTAGATTTAACCCATTGGAATTAATAATTATTCAAAGCGTGTATACATTATTGGGAGACACCCTGTATAATGATACGGAATTTCTTTATTCGGGCCTCAAGTTCATGTAACATGACTGCCTCATGTCACTGTAATGTCACAAAAGGCAGAACGTGCCCAAGGGAATCCGAGGTGCCCGGGAGGGTGGTTTCGGGAGGTGGTGCCGTTAAGTGATAGCAGGGGGTGGGTGCGGGGAGCTCCAGCGCGAGGCTGTGCAGACCTCGTGGAAATCTGTCTTGTCATCTCCCCCTTCTTCCTAATTGCATCACACACAGCATAACCCACCCTGTGTGTCACTGTCGCTTCCCCGAAGGCCCCGTGCGCGGGCCCCGGCGCTGGCTCGGCGCCGACAGGGCCGGGCGGAGAGCGCTCATTTTCTCAGGTTCCGGCCGGGACGTCGCCTCCCCGACTCTGGGGAGAAAATGTCTTTTTTATGGAGATTGTTGTAAGGATAATTATTTCTGGAAATAGGGAAACAGCTTCAGCGGGGACAGATAAGTCCATTTTTCTTGAAAGGTACGAGACACCGGGAGGAAAACATGCGTGTGACGAATGCGGGGGAGGCTCAGGGACGTTTCTGAGGCTCTGCTCCCCAGAGCACGCGCACCTGAGACGGGGAGGCAGCCCCGGCCTGGGAACTCGGCTGAGCCGGTGAGAACCAACCGACGTTTCAGTTTTTAAAAACGAAAACCAATTACGGTTCTCGGCCATACTTGTCTCAAGGGCCCTGAGTTCAGAATCTACTTGACGCCCTTTTTACGTCCGATCTGTTCTCTTAACAGGACCCTTTCCGGCCCCGATTCCTCGGCTTTAAATTCTCCTGCAGTTTCATTAGCTCCGATCCTTTTGCGCCATCAGTTCCGTGTGCCTCTTCTGCTCCGTAGCATCTCTTCTTTTCTCATGGTTCAAAACCCTTACTGTTGCCCGGCTGGTGCGGCTCAGTGGTTGAGCGTGAACCGAGAGGTCCCGGGTTCGAGTCCCGGTCAGGGCCCCTGCCGGGTGGTGGGCTCGGTCCCCAGTAGGGGGCGTGTGGGAGGCAGCCGATCGAGGTCTCTCATCGATGTTTCTCTCTCTCTCTCCCTCTCCCTCTGTCTCTAAAATCAGTAAAACCATGTTTAAAAAAATAAATAAAAATGTCAATTTAAAATAAAAGTAAATAAATAAAATCCCTCCTGCAGGCCCTGCCCCTCTGTCCGTCTGGTCTCTGCAGGAGGTCGTCCTCCTCGGGTACCACTGTGGGTACCGGCATCTCTCCTGGGTCTTCCCTCCCCCCCCCCCCCAAACCGTGTGAGCCGATTTTGTGACCTGTCCTTGGCCGTGGACCCCAGAGGCGCGTCCTGAGCCCCCCGGGCGCGGAAAGCCTGGCCGGGCCCCGCGCAGACGGAAGAATCCAGCGCGAGCCTTCCCCGTCGGGGTGCCGGGAGCGCTCCTGCTCGGAGCCGTCAGCCTCCCCGAGACGGCTTGATGAGTCGAGGAGAAGTGACAGGTTCATTTCTCCCCTCCGTGTTGGAGCCATTTATCTTTCAGGTCCTCGCCTGCCATCTAATTGTATTGCCAATTTATTGGGGGACGCGGGGCCTCGTCTGGAAAGAGGCTGATTTGCATCTAGCAGGAGGCGTGAGAGAGAAAGTTCGTCCCTCTGGGCCCGGCGGACAGGCTGTGCTGGGTCCTTCGCGGCCTGAGGGACGTTCTCTCGTCCGTGTTCAAGTCCATGTTGACCTTGACCCCGGTGACAGCGCCCTGGCGCCCCCGCCCAACAGCCCCGCTCTCGAAAGGCCTGCGCTGTCCCCTCACTTCCTCTGAGGCGAAGGGGACCCCAGCTGCCGTGGGCTCTGTGGACGCGTCGTCCCCTCCCTCCCTCCCAGCTTCTGGAATGACGGTCACAGCCGTGACTTTGCCCGTCCTGAAGGTAACTGTTTATTGTAGCCGGCATTTAAATCCCGGGTAATAGGAGCAATTAAACAATAGCTTCATTTCCAGCAAATTAACAGCCCTAATAGGTAATTGCGACATAAATGAAGATAAATTTGTTTTAATACAATGAGATAAGAGGAACACGGGGGAGAACTGAACCCCGGTTAGGAGTTCAGACCGCGTCGCATCGGGGGGAAGTCGGTGCTTGGCCGGGAGACCTCAGGGCGAGCCTGCGGTTCCGCCGCGGCCGGGCCTGGGTTAGAGGCGCTTTTCCTTTTGTTACAATAGAAATGTTGCCGCGTTGCGCCCCTAGGTGCGCGGAAAGCGGGTCACCCCAGGATTTCCTCCACCAAACCCTTTCTCCTAAAGGCCTGCTCGGGGTGTGGGGGCCGTCGGGCCGCTGACCCTTGGCGGGATCCCCCCAGGTTTGCGCTGACAAGGACCCGGAGAGCAGACGTGCAGAAGAGCGTTTCCCTTTTTCCAGCCGCAAACGAACCTGCAACCTGCTCCGGCGTAGACCTTTCCTTCCTTGTCACTACTTGCAATTAGGAGACCGTTCTGGTGGCCGGTGGCTTGTTTCGTTGAAACGTGGACGTGGTCAGGGCAGCCCTGTTTTTTAGAACCATAAACGTGGCGTCCCCATGAAGGGTGGCTTGTCCTGGGCCAAGTCGGCTTCCGAGAGGACAGCTGGGGGGCGTTAAACGGGGGGGGGGTGGCAGAAGCGCTGGACCCCTCGCTAGGAGGGCCTGGTTTTCTCCTGAGGGGCACTGAGCCGATTTGATCTCACTTACATTCAGGAACCATAACTGAGGTTCAAGCTCAAATCTGCTCTGACAGGTTGTAAGCCGGGGTTCGACCGAAACCGCGTCACTGAGCTTCCGTCACCTGAGAAGAACTCGGGGTTGCTCTGCACGTCGGGCGACGCGGTCAGCCTGGAGCTCCGGGCCCTGCAGACTTGGGTCAGGTGTGAGGGTGGAGTCGCAGCAGTTCCCGCGTGAGAGCCTCAGAACTAAACATCCATGTGCCTCTGGGCCGTGGGAGCCGGGCCCCCGAGTCCAGGCCCCGGCGGCTCTGTCACAGCCCCGCCCTGCGCCCCCGACGCCCGCGCCTTTCTCCGGTGTCCCGTAGAGACGGCCTGCGTCTTCCAGACCGCACTGGGTGTCCTCCCAAGTCACGGACCTTGTCGCTTGCCCTGGGGTAGTTTGGATGGCCTCCCGTTGCCTGAGGGATCAGGTCCTCGCTCGTCACGCGTGTCTGCGTGGGGAGACCCTTACCTTGTGTTTCCGGTCCCCCCGTCAAGCTTCCCGCACGTCCTTGCCCGTCCCCATTGCGGATTCCGTTTGTCCCTTTACCCAGGTGGCCAGGGCTTGCCGAGGGTCAGGCACGCCGGCCCCAGGAGGTGGACAGAGCCTGGTGCCTGGCATTTCTGCAGAGCCCGGGGTCTGTCGCGTTGGCCCCTTGTCTCGGCAGGTGGGCCGACTGTTCCAACAGGCGGGGTCTGCAGGCGTGTGGGTGCCAGGGGCCCTGTGGGCAGGTCCCTGTGGTTCACTGATTGTCATTAAGCCTCAAACAGCCCGAGAGACCTTCAGGAATGGGCCCCCCTTCGTTGTATTAGCTTTTTGGCATAGTTGCCTCTACGCCCAAAACAGAGGTGACGCGGAAACAGACCAGGCGGTGGGCGCGGGGCTGCCCCCTTACGGAGCACACGCCCCTTAACATTCCTTAACTTCAGGTTTCCTTGGCCAGAAAAAGTCCACTTCAGGTTCCCTCTCATTCCTAAGTCACACGTTCAGAACCACGTAGATAATTTGGTAATTAATTTCTGCTTAATTAATAAGATAGTTTAACGATCACTCAGCTGTAATTTAACACTGAGCTGAGACGTCAGGGGATCTTTTATTTGTTGCTGGGAGATTTACAGTCCCCGGTGGTTTCGTTACTGATGGTCATTCTCCAGTGACCTGCCCCCACCCCGGTGCCGACGGAGGGGCCCGGTGGAAGGTGCGGGACACGCCGCTTTTGGGTGCGGGCGCCAGGCGGAGGCGGCCTGTGCCCTGACGCCCAGCCTCGAGGGGGGCTCAGAAATGTTTCCGTGGAGTAAAATTAGAGTCTGAAGCTCTGTTATAAACATTTTAAATATTTTATTAGGTTTATGATTCCTACTTAAACTCCTGTCTGCTTACTCGGAACAGTGGGGTCCCCCCCCCCCGTGCTGGCCTCCGGGGCCGCCCACAGCTTCTCTGTGGCTGCACAACCCCCCTTTTCCTCAAATTTGGCTTCACTGACACCATGTTTCCATTCGGCATCTAACTATGGCCCTTCGGTATCAGTCAAATCCACAGGCTTCCCCAGGGCCCCCCTTCGCTACACCCCCACTTCTCCCCCCCCACGAGGCATCTGCCCCAGCACAGCCCGAGGCGTCCGTGGACTCACCTCCCCGCGAGCTCGGCCGGTGCCCAGAGCCGCTGCGGCGCCCACGTAGCGGAGGGTGGCGCCGTGAGGGCTGGAACGACGCGGAACGCGGAACGCAGGTCATTACACCGCAACTCCGTCCTTAGGTCTCCCCCAGGCTCCGGTGGGCGGGGGAGGGCGGCCAGCCTGGGCACCGGGAGGAGGGCGGTGGCAGGATCTGAGGAAATGATGAGCGGAGGGGGACGGGGACTGGGACGGGGGCCACCCCGCGGCCCTGCCTCTGATGAAGAATTGGAGCTGCTGGGGGGGGGGGGGGCGCCTGCATGGAGCCCGTTGGGGTCGGAGACCAGGTGGCGCCCGTCTCTTCCTGCCTCCTGCCCGGCCCTCGCCGGGCTCACAGGTGGCACTGCGGAAGTTCCTGCTAATTGATTAATTCGAGTCAATCATTTAATCCACAGAGGGTGTCCTGCTGATTAAATTCACCAACATTTATTGGACTCTGCCAAAAATGTCATAGTCATTAATGAAATTAAAAAGCTTGATTTGTGCTTCATTCTGGATGGCGGGGGTGCCAGCTGGTGCCATGCAACAGGCGTCTCAGCGGCGGCCCCTGCCCCGGCCGGGAGCAGGCGGCCGGAAGTGGTGCCAGTGATCGCAGGTCCAGCTTGGGACCCTTGTTACGGTCGTTGACTGAGCAGTTTACACACCAGGCTCTAGGGGTTCAGGGCCCAGGGCTGGAGCTGCGTCCCCGCAGCAAGGAAGGCCCCGACTCTCCACGCATGTGCACGTATGTGCATGCACACGCCTGTGTACATCGTGTACATGCGTGTGTACGGGTGTGCATGTGCGTGCACGTGTGTGTGCACGGTACACGTGTGTGCACGCTTATGTATGTGTCCACGTGTGTCCACACCCGTGCACATGCTGCAGGACCCAGTCCAGGTGTGGGTGAGACGCGGAGCTGCCCCGTAACTCCGGCAGGGGTTGGGGTGCGGGGCCTCCACTGAGCAGTCTGGAGGGAGGCAGTGGACGTGAGATGAACTTGAGAGAGATCCTGGTGGGAGAACCTACTGTCTGTCGTGTCTCCCACGGGTGGGGGGTAGTCAGTGGAGGGAGACGGTCTGGAGAAGCAGGTTTGTGGCCGAGGGTGAGGCTCCGGTTTCCCTCCCGGGAGCTGTGGGTGATGGTTGGAGACGGTTCTAGAACACAGGGTGGTCCAGGCTGTTGCTGTGGGTGCGGAACCCTGGCATCAAGGTGGCGAGGTTGCCGGGGGTGGGGCATGGAGGCCAAGGAGGGTCAGTCAGAGGAGGAAGCCTGGAAGGGCCCACGGGGAAGAGCCAGCGAAGGCGGAGGGGAAGCTGCAGGCCGGGGAGGAGCCTGGACCGTCGGGGTCAGGGAAGGAGGGAGGGATGCCGGACAGGAGGGCTGCCCAGGGGCCAGGTGAGACGCCGCCTCCAGACGGTCTCCAGTGATCTCGACGATGGCAGGCCCTGCCGCGGGCCGCGGTGGTCGGGAGAACGGGAGGGACGTCAGGGACAGTCCAGCCGCTTTCGGGAAGGCCGGTTGTGGAGGTGGAGCTTGAACCGGCGTCGGCTGAGCCTCTCCTGGGGTGCAGGCCGCCGTTATCTGTTACCCAAATAAAGTTGGAGGATTGCGGACAGAGCGGAGGGACGCAGGGTCCCTGTCCTGGAAGGGGTGGCGTCTGGGGGTGCTGGCGGGGAAACGGGGTTTCGTGGCCCCGTGGCAGTGCTTCCAGCAGCCGCAGAGCCAGACCGACTGAGCCCCGCTCTGCCTGTGGTCCCTCCGCCTTGTCCGCGTCTGGGGAACGGGCGTCGTCAGGTGTAAGCAGGATGGAGAAGTGGCTCCAGGGGACTGAGAGGCGGGGCTGCTTCCTGGGGTGGCCGGGCCTGTTCTTTCCCTCCTGGAGCAAACGATGGGAAGGGCAGAGCGGGGGCAGGAATCGGGCATCGCGCCAGGTCTGATGAGGTCCGATCTGGGAGCCGAACATCTCGTTTGATCCACGTGATAGAAATTTAAAAGTCTGCGGAGAGAGTAAGTGCATGACTCACCTGTTGCTTACACTGACGTTGAAGCATGGAAATAAGTCTGTGAAAGTATCCTCAAGGGTTCGGCTTGGAAAATGGTCTCGAAGTCCTCACCAGGTCAAGCGGGGCCCCTCCCGCCCCGAGCGGGCCCCTCGCCCTGGCGGCCTCCCTGCCTGGTGTTGCAGTTACACTGTGATCATGGATACGTGGAAGGGTCCTTACCGGGTATCTGCCGTGAGTTACCCAAATCAAACTCAAGGCAGCGGAGGAAGCGACTGTTGGAAACATGGAGGTTAGTGCGGGGCTGGCAGGAGGCCGAGAAGCTGGCCGGAGCCCGGCGAACCCGCGGACGCCTCCGGTGCGCGCTGCGGACCCCGTGGCCTCGCCCACGTGGCGACCCCGGAGGACGTGAGGCACCCGCGTCGAGAAACCCACGTCTCGGGGATGAAGCTTTCCTGCCCTAGGCAACCTCGTCGCGTGTGTTTCTGGCTCATTCATTCGCACGTTTTTATATAAAATACGTAACATCCTCATTTGTCGAATGACCAAATGCGGGCAAAACGCGGTGGTTATAAAAATCGCCCCACAAATGGCATCTGGGGCAACATTTATGTTTTAAGCCTGTTAACGTGTTTCAGGGTCCGGAACCCCATGGTTCTAGTTACAGCAGAACAGTGCCCCCCCCCCAGTTCCATTTCCTTGGCGTGGTTTTGGGGCGAGGGGCTCACTCGCAGGGACCAGCTCCTCCCTCCAGTCGCGCGAGTCACCCCGAGGACGCACACGAGGCCGCGGGAGGGACGGGCCCCGGTGCTCGCTTAGATGGCGGGTGGTCTCTCCAGCTCGGCCCACCCAACAGTCCAGAAAATTCTTAAAATGGGGCGCAGAAGCATCGCCCCACTCCTGGGACGGACATGTGGCGGCCGCGGCCTGTGGGCCCTGGGGAGCCCAGCGACTCCCGGCCTCGCTGGAGACGGCGCTTCGTTCCCTCCCTTCCCATCGATCGTCGGCCTCCCGCGAGGCCCCCGCGGGGGATCAGCCCGCACCCGGGCGTGTGCCCGACCGGGAATCGCACCGCGGTCTCCCGGTTCACAGGCCGACGCTCAGCCGTGAGCCACACGGGCCGGGCCCCTTTTCTCCCGTCTTAAGTCAGGTACTTTCACTGCCCTCCAGGGAGCTCGCCCTCCTTCTGCGGGTCGTCCTGCACCCCTGAAACAGTCCACTTCACGCGACGTGTTTGTAAGTCATTTCCTGTCTTCCGTCTGGGGAGGGACACGACCGCGGTGGGGAAACAGAAGCGGGTGAGTAGAGCTGGAAGACGCTGCCAGTGATGCCGGTGTGCTTGCCACGGCGCTTACCCAGAAAAGCGCTTCCCGTGCTCCGCAGGGACCGTGCTGGACGCAAGTGGGGAGCGGGACTTTCGCGCCTGACCCAGGAGTCGCGCCCTGCCCGGCGCTGTCCGCGTTGGACCCGAGGCTCCGCGGTGAAACGTCCCCTTGGCTCCTGAGGTGGCTCTCCTGTCCTCCAGGCGGACGGATGGGGCCTGCGTTTGCCTTCACCTTAGAAAGTTTCTCAGGTCTGTGCTCGAAGAGAACATTTGCAGGAGCTGCCTGGGGAGAGAGAGAGAGAGAGACAGCGATTGGTTGCCTCCCGCGGGTGCCCGGCCCGGCGGAGGTCTGAGGCCTTGACCAGAATTGAACCCAGGACCCTTCGGTCCGAGGGCCGACCCTCTAACCACGGAGTGAAACTGGTCAGAGCCTGACCTCCTCGCTTTTTAATGAGCTTTAAGATCAAAGTCATTCTGGCCGTCCAACCGCAAAGCGACTGAAGCTGCAGTAAAATAGAAGTGCATTCGAGTTGATAATCAGAAACCCCCTTTTGCTCCCCCAGCCCCCCCGAAATAAGTAAGTTGGCGATCCCCCAACCAGTCCCGATTTTAACTTCATTTACTCCCCGTCCCTGGGATCTCAGCTCGGCCGCACGACACATGTTTTGCAGCTGTTGGAACCTGACCCTAAATTTTATTTTTGAGTTTCCACAGTGATTTATAAAATCCGCTAATATGCATCTTCAAAGAGCCCAGATCAATACGCCGATGGTCTTGAGATGACGGAGAGCCCCGCGGTTCCTCTGTAATTTAAACGTGATTAGCTGATGAAGGCTGTGATCAATACGCTCCGGGAAGATAAATTAATTGATACCATCCTTTCAGGATGATAAGGGGCCTGGTGGAGGTGGGCTGTGCCTAATGAGGCCGGCGCCTCAGCCCGAGAGCCATTTTTTATACGTTGCGCTTTCACTTAATCATATCTCTGCTATTATTCGTCGGCGCGAAAGCCGGGCGCCCCGGACAAACCAGCTCCTCATTGAAATCGCCTTCGTTTGGAGAAGAGACGGCCCGCGGGCGCCGGGTGCTCCCCATGTCGTAACCTGTGGCCGGGACAGCCAGGGGCTCCTTGGCAAGGGGGTCGGAGAAAACAGCAACGCGCAGGGCAAACGCGAGGGCTGAATGCCAGGAGCTGAACTACAGCGCGTCCCCAGAGACGCCCGTCCGTTCCAATGGGAGCCGTAGTCAGGATCCTGCAGCGACACCTGCTGGGAGGGAAGAGCGTCCTCACTGTCGGCTCTGTCCAGTGACACCCAACGCGCTTCACCCGCGAGCCCGTTCGCCAGCACGAGTTTCGGCCGGAGTCAGATGCGTATTGATTAAGAGGAACTTCCAATGTGTGTAGCCATATATTTAAATAAAGAAAATGTCTTTGATGTAATTACACGTCCTTGAATGTAATTGTGCGCCCGTAAGAGTAAAAACTGCAGAAAACAGTTTTGACTTCTCAAGGGGCTTGGTCGCGTTGCCCTGACTTATTTAGGATTATTTTTGCCACAAGTAATGGGGGTGGGGGTGGGGGTCCAACTATTAGAATAATTGGAATGAGATAGGCGTGTATTCTTCTGTTTTACATTGGAGGTTTCTGAGGTGGTCGGTGCAGGGCTCCTTCCATCTCGGGTCCCACCAGGGCGGCTTCGATTCCCAAGGTGCCTCCAACGTGTGCGTTTTCAGCAGCAGGGAGAAAAACACACGGGGAAGGAATGGGCCAGGCGGCTCCCTCCAGGAAGATTCCTGGGCCCGCCGCTTGGCCCTTCGGATGTCACCCCATCGGCCAGACCTGTTTCCATGAGCACGTTGAGCTGGGGTGCAGGGGAAGGAGCGGAGGAGGCCCCGGGAGATGCCGCGTCTGAGTCATGCTCCCGAGGGGCTGACAGGCGGGAGTCCCCTTGCCGAGGGCCTGGAGGGTTAGGGGACCAGCGGCCGCCCGGCCACCTTCTCGGTATTTGCAAACCAGCCTCACGTTGACTACTTTTGTCTCTTCCCGCCAGTGGCCCAGAAGATCGTCGCCACGAGGAAGAAGCAGCAGCTGTCCATCGGGCCCTGCAAGTCGCTCCCCAACTCCCCCAGCCACTCGTCCGTCTGCTCCGCGCAGGTGTCCGCTGTGCACATCGGCCAGGTGCGTGGGGCGCAGGGGGGGGGGGGGGCGGGGGCGGGCGAGGGCCGGGGGTGACGCCCTGTCCGGGGGGTGGTCCGCCGGCCGTAAGGGGGATTGTCTTCTGGTTTCCAGCTTCCCAAGTAGCAGCGTGTTGGTCGCTGGCTTCCCATTTCCCCCAGAGACTGCCGCGGCCAAGTGGGTTTCGCGGGAGGCGTTCTGGAGCGTTTCCGTCGCAGCCGGTGTCACGAGGCGTGCCTGCCGGGGCGGGGACGGTGTGCTCGCTGTCTTTGCCGTTGATTTAAATTGCCCCTGGCACCCCATTTTGGCCCTGGCTGGGTGGCTCAGTTGGTTAGAGGGTCGTCCTGATGCGCCAGGGCTGCAGGTTCAGTCTCTGGTCCGGGCACATGCAAGAATCATACAAGGAGATAAGTGGAACAGCAAACCTGTTTCCCTCTCTCCCGCCCTCCCCTTCTTGTCTCTCTCCCTCCCTTTCTTGTTTCTTTCTAAAATCAATCAATAAAAAAGACATTTAAATCGCCCCGTGCCAGCCCTCCTCCGCCTGCCCACAGGTGGGACAGTTGCGGGCGGACGCCCGTCGCTCCTCTCCCTGCGCGCCCGGACTCGGCTGCGGCCTCGGTTATAATTACCACGTCGCTCCCCGAGGCCCTGCAGACGCGATCCTTCCACAGCGACGTTCGCTCAATTATTTGCTCGGAAGTAAACAAAAGGATTGTCACTGTGAAGAACATGACCAAGACCCCTTTGGGGAGCGTGGCTTGTGTTTCCCGCACCCGACACTCTGATTGGCATTTATTTCCCGGTCGGGCATCAGTTACACGGCGCCTGTTAAAAGGCCGAGGCGAGGAGGCTTCCCGTCGGCCTGGGGGGCCAGTCAGTGACCACGTTTACAGCCGCGGCCTTGGAGGTTCCGGCTCGAATGTTCTCGAGTCTCCACTGTAGGCGGCTTCAGTTTTCTGTGAATCTCGAAGTATCTTCCAAAAGCGTTTGCCCCTTCGGGACGTGATCCTCACACTGAGCTGCGGTTCTGCGTGGGGCCTAGAGCGGCGGAGGGGCCACCGGGCCCACCGAGCCCACCCGGCTCCTTCCTCCTCAGAGGGAACAGGTTGTGATTACATTCACTTCCAAAATTTTTAAATTTAAGTGATAGAGACTTCTCTTTCTTAAGTCACTTTTTTTTTTTTTGTTATTATTTTTTTTAATATCTCTTTATTGATTTCAGAGAGAGGAAAGGAGAGGGACAGAGAGACATAGAAACATCAATGATGAGAGAGTCATTGATCGAGCCCGCAACCCAGGCATGTGCCCTGACCGGGAATCGAACCCTGATCTCCTGGATCCTAGGTCGATGCTCAACCACTGAGCCACGCCTGGTCGGGCTTTTCTGTTGTTTTTAAAATATGTTTATTGATTTCAGAGAGAGGAAGGGAGAGGGAGAGAGAGAAACATCGGTGATGAGAGTCACTGACCGGCTGCCCCCTGCACGCCCCCGACTGGGGATCGAGCCCACAACCCGGGCCTGTGCCCTGACCGGGGATCAAACCAGTGACCTCCAGGGTCATAGGTTGATGCACAACTGCTGAGCCGCGCTGGCCCGGCAGGGCTTCTCTTTAAGTCCCTTCTCAGGTGACTGCCCGAGGGGTCCGCGTTCCTGAGCGGAACCGAGTGTACGTGATGCTGATACGGCGGCGAAGCCAGAGGAGCTCCCCGCCCGGCTGCGGGCGCCTCCCCGGGGTGACTCCCTGACGTGTCGGCTACGGCCCCGCATAGGGGGTGGCCTCCGGTCCCTGGAGGGTGTCCTTAGCCAAACCCTGGTTCTGAATCCTTCCAGACGAGCAACGGAGGCGGGAGCCTGAGCGACTACTCGTCCTCCGTCCCCTCGACGCCCAGCACCAGCCAGAAGGAGCTGCGCATCGATGTCCCCCCCACGGCCAACACCCCCACGCCCGTCCGCAAGCAGTCCAAGCGCCGGTCCAACCTTTTCACTGTGAGTGTGCTTCCGAGGGTCCCCACGAGCGCTCCTCTGCCCTCCGGGTGGTTTGGTGACCCTTGTGGAATCCAAACTAAATCAGTGAGATTGATTTCCGTGGAAGTCGTAAGAAAATCGGGATGCAAAGATTTGGATCTTGAGCAAAATGGGAATTTCTGGGTGTTCGGGGAGTTCTGATTCATGTGTCAGAAATGAAGGGTGAGCCCTGGCCGGGTGGCTCAGTCACTTAGAATGTTGTCCTGTGCACCAAAAGGTTGCGGGTTCGAACCCCGGTTGGGGCGAGCACAGAAGGCAACCAGTCAATGTTTCTGTCTGTTTCTCTGTCTTTCTCTCTCTCAAATCAATAAGAATATCCTCAGGTGAGAGTTTTTTAAAAAAATAGGGGTTTGTACAAAGATACCTGTGGTCCTATAGCTAGAGACTTGTCACACTGGATACAAGAGATGACAAAACTCTGCCAAAATCCCCAGCCATGTGCGCCTGGCCTTTCACAGACGCCCTGCTCGTGGGTGCTAGAGGCTCGTGACAGCAAGGCCCCCACCTGGGCCCTTCTCCAGAGCCACCTGGGGAGCATTTAAAACTGTAGGTCAGCTCTGGGCCTGAGGCTCGTGAACTCAGACTCGGTGCTGGGGGCCCCAGCCCGTGCAGCTTTCACAAGCTCCCCTGGTCGTTGGGGTGCAGAGAACCCCTGAACTGCAGGGGACCCGGCTCTGCTGCCTCCGCGTCCCATCCCGCACACCCGGGACATCACCGTCAGTCAGAACTCCGAGCCCAGCCCCGGGCAGGCCTCCGTGGGACCCCAGCCCTTGGACTTGAGAACATTGTCCCTCCGGGACTGTGTGCGTTACACGTACGGGGTGTCCCCGTGGAGGAGTGCAGAGGCAGGAACCATGAAAATAGCAGTAACTCTGAAGGCACATTGCCCTACCCGGTGCTGTCTGCGCGGCCTGGCATCAACCCCATTGGAGGGGAAGGAGGGGCTCGGAGGAGGGTGGGTGGACGGGCCTCTCCCCGCTCCTTCCCTCGGCACACGGGTGCGGCCCGGAGCCCGGGCACCCGGGACGGGCTGAAACCCAGCTGTCCAGGCCAGGAGCCCGGGGGCGAGAGCCAATAAAAACCCCTCCTCACAGGGCCTGGGGTCTCCCTTAATTGTGTCGCCACGAATGGACCGCATAATACACAGGTCTGCCCAGGCTGTGCTTCATCTGTGCCATGTCTTCCTCTCAATGCTGGGCAACAGTTTGCTCGTGAACCGCCTTAGACATTGAATCCAGCCTCACCAGGGTAGTTCGCAGGAGCAGAAACTAGGGCTCCTGCAAGGAGCGGTGATGGGTTTGCTTCCTGGCATTTAAGGGAACAGTGGGAATCCTGGGGTAGACATCGCACAGCGGAGCCGGTGGTGGTGGTGAAGGGCTTAGAAGTGTCAGCGCCACTAGATGTCACTGTCCCCCAAGGAACGAAAGGGTGAATGAATTTTGAAATTGTAGCAATTAAGGAACTAAATTCTCATTGCTACCAGTTTATACCTGTTCCTAAAACGTGAGATTTCAGACTTCTTCCCTGGTAATTGTTAGTAATTATTGGCCTAAATTGGGGGGGGGAGGGAAGCTGTGTTTCTATGAAAGCGTGTAGCAGGACGGATGTGCCCTCTGCTGAACTCATTTAGTTAGTAAAACCCGTGCAGACTGGGATCGTGAGCTCCCAGACGAAGGGACACGCTCCACCTTATTTACGGGAGCATCATAAAGCGGCCGGACTTAAGTAGCACGCACGTCGGCTCTCAAATGCCGCGCTTACAAGTGGACAGCGCGGGCCTGTGAGGCGTGACGCTGGGCTGAGCGTTTGTTTGCAGCCCCAGACGTCTGTTTGCTCGCACAATTCTAAACAAAAGTAAATGGCGTGCATTTTTTACAAAGTAGCAGAATCTCTGCTGCAGTAGCAAAGGATGTGTTACATTTGTGGTAGGAGTTATACTTTACTAATCAAAGGCTAAATTATATCTTGTTTTGCTTATTTAAAAAAAGTAAATGCTGTTTTGAGAGGAGAGAGGCTAAAAGGCTACCGCCGCTCAGCTCCTGGCTCTGTAACGTGGGTTCTTAGGACCACTCGGCTAGTGCAGGGGCCTGACTTGCATGTGGATACAGTGTTTCATCGGGAAGGACACTCAGACTCGGAATGAACAGACAGGCGGAGACTCACCACGCAGCTCATCAAAAAGAGCTGCAGCTTCCGGAAGCAAACCAATCGTGGGTGACGGTCCCAGCCACCCAGAGGGTCCCCCAGAGGGTCCCCTGCCTCCCTGCCCAGGGGCCAGCCCCACCTTGAAGTTGGTGTTTATTACCCGTAGCCACACTTCCATCTCACCCTCCTTTGTGTCCACGGTCGCACTCGGCCTTGCGCTGCCCCTCCTGGAGCTTTATGACAGCGGTGTCATTGACGTGGTATCTTTAAAAGCTTCCCGGTTACTGCTGACGCCGTTAGAGCAGCGCATCCCCGGCGCCGTGAAAACGGGCTGCCCGGCTCAGAGTCTCCCCGTGAAGATAAGGCGGCGGAGTGGACGGTGCACGGACGGTGTGCGGGGCGTTTTGTCTCCCGCGGAGGAGACCGTGGGCCCCCTGCAGAGCTGCGGCGGCCTCCGGGCCACCCGGGGGAAGGGGGCTCCGGCTGGACGGAGGGCTCAGCGGCCAAGCCCCTTCCCTGTGGCGGCTCCAGGGTGGCAGGTAGTTGGTGAGGCTTTCCCTGCCCTGCCCCTTTCACCCCTGGAGAAAGTTAAACATGCCTGTGAAGACGGAGGTGATAATGGGACCGTCTTAACCCTCCTGCCTCTGTGCTCGCTGTCGGCCCGGCCCGGCGGCGGCCCTCCGGGCGAGCTGCCCGCCTCCCCGGCGTGTGCGGCAAACTCTTGTTAGGCCTCTAGTTGCGCGTGTCAGGCGGGCGCACCGCAGTCCCTCCGACGCAGGCGGGGGACCAGACCGAGAGCCATGTCAGCGGTCACGCGGGCTGTGCCCCGGGGGTGTCGTCTCAGAGCTGGCGGGAGAACGGGGGACCTTGCCGGACCCTCGTGTGTGTGTGGCTGTGTTCCACCCAGTGGGTCTGTTTTAGGTTAGTGGTTGGATTTCAAATGGATGGATACTTAGGGTGTCCTCCCAAAAATGTGTACACACACTTTGAGTAATTATAAAGGCAGCGTTTTTTAAAATACGTTTCATTTTCAAAATGGAACTTTCAGCTGTTGAAGTGCGTATACATTTTGGGGGGACACCCTGTATGCTACAGCCTGTTGTCAAAAAAGTAATCGTGGGCTGAGACACAGGCGCTTTCGCCTGACCGGTCGCTGGCCCCCCTGCTCTCTCCTGGAACGCTGGTTTGAGGACTCACTGAACTTAGAGGGTCGGGGGCTCCTGCCCCACCCCGGCCGTGTTTCTCTGCCCCGCATCTCGGCGTGTGATCCAGCACCGAGCTCGGCTCCTCCGCTCGGCTCCCTGGAACCTGGGCGTCCCGCTCGGAGAGAGGGGGACAGATGTGCCGCTTTGAGGAAGATGCTAATGCTTTTAAGTTGTTCTGTTAATTATTCTGGTTAACAGAAGGCTGGAGATGGATTTCCAAATTTAGAATTTACAAAATTCCAGGAGTACCTGTAGTGGCCCCTGTTGATTCAAATCGCTCTACATCCTCCCGTGAGCATCGAGTCTTAGCTCAGGACAGGAAGCCTCGGGTTCCCGTGAACTGAGACGCGGGGGGCAGAGGGCTTCGGGTTCTCACGTAGCTCTTCCCGCACATTAAATAAAGACTTCGTTAGGGAAAAGGGAGCCCCTAACCCCGCGCTGAAATTCACGGCGCGGAATTGAGATGTATCTCGTTTCCCTCTAGCCCACAGGAACCACGGCCACACGTTTTGGGTTCTGCAACTTTGTATCTGTTGCTTTTTCATTTCCGTCTCATTCCGGGCTCCTACCGCCCCAGAGAAACAGCGCCCGGTGCCCGGCCCTTCTCACGCCCGGGAGCAGCTTCCCGTGAGCACCGGGACGCGGGGGCGCCCCCGAACCTGCGTCACGGGAACTTTCTCCCCACGCCCCGTGGCCATGCCCCTCTTAGCACAGAATCGGAGCCCATCCCGCTCCCCTCGGAAACTGGGTGTCCCCCGCTCGTCCCCGCAGCGCCGGACACCGCCGAGCCTCCTCATTTCATACATCATCTCAGATTTGAAAAGCACGCGAAAATGTTTCTGCATTTTCAATATTGCGTGAGTAATGTTCCCATTGGAAAGTAATGGGGTGAAGTTGTCACTTGTCAGCACAGTTATTAAGGAGGGCGAGTCTCAGATCTTTCTCTCGTAATGAAATAAATCTGTCAGGAAGTCACTGCGCTCCCACTGCCCCGCCGTCGCGAGGCGGAGGCTGAGCTGGGGCGCCGCGCCAGCTTCCCGGCGGGCTCGGGCGCGGCCTCCGGGCCGGGCACCGCCCGCCACCCTGCCAGGCGCCGGCTCCCGCGCCGTCCACGTGACAGGGTAACAGCAGCAGCGCCGCCGGGAAAACTGTCCCAGGAACTCCCTCCGCAAACGAAGCCGCTCGTATCCCCCGAAGTACTGACGTCTCGTCAGAAAAGATATTTCCAACTTTTCTCCCCACTTGTCATGTTTTCGTGGTTTTATACAGTAGCTTGACTTTGAACTTGCCGTTTCCTCCCCGTGCAGAGGCAATAAAAAGGAACATTCCCGACACCTTGATAAGAGTCGAGAGCGCACATCACGCTGCACAGCTGGGCCGTTAATAGAATTTTTTTTAATGCTCCGACGTTAATTAAATGTGTGCGTTTATGTCGCGGGGCTTCCAAACAAGCAGCGAGGAGCCCGCGCCTCCCCGGCTGGGTTCGCCGCGGCTTCAGGATGTGTTTTCCTGTTGGGCGTTACTTTTCTGTATGGTCCATTGGTTCCTAGTAATTGAATTTTGAACTCTTTAAGAAAGAATTAAAAGATAATTTTGCGGTGGAAAAGTTGAGAAAATTCTCCGTAAAGTGACGCATCCGCCGAGACCGGAGAACCAACGGCCGGCGGCTGGGGCCCGCGGGCACCGCCTGCGGCCCCCGTGGCCTCTGAGCACGTGTTTGCAGAACTGCGCAAATGAAGGCAGACCCTGCGCCCTCTGCCAGCCGCAGCCCTTGCCGAACGCTAACTCTGTTTTCGTTTTGCAGTCTCGGAAAGGGAGCGACCCCGACAAAGAGAAGAAGGGCCTGGAGAGTCGCGCGGACAGCATCGGGAGCGGGCGAGCCATCCCAATTAAACAGGTACGAAGCTGCCCCCGCCTCCCCCTCCCGGGGCCGACACACCTCGCGCGCTCCCGGCCGCCATCGGCTCCTGCGCCAAGGTTTGTTTGATGTGCTGTGTTGATGAATGTGGAAGTCACTCACTTGACATCAATTAGAAGAGGTTCCTGTGTGTATTAAAATAGGATCATTAGACTAAGAAGAGGGGAAATCTGACAACAGGCCTAATGAAGTGCGGTCTGCCCGCCCGCGCACGGAGCGGGCGCGTCCCCAGGCTGAGCCGGCTTCAAAGGCCGCCTTTGTAGCCCCGCTTTGATTGGGCCGCCGGCCGGGCGACGGGGGTGAATTAGATCTCCGCACGAGAGCCCCTTGTGAGCCCAGGAATAGCCCGGCGTGGCCCTAATTTGCTCTCGCAGACGGACATCTGAACGCTGTTTCAGGCTAGTTTGCAACAACGAGGCAATTAGTTGCGACAACCGGAGCCGGTGTGTCAGCTGTGCGCTCTTGTTTGTAATTTGCTAATGAAGGAATTGTAACTTTGATTAGGTTCGGTTTCATTTAGACCTTATTATATAAAGGAGCATTTACAGCTGTAATGGGGGCCTTAATTAAACGGCCTCATTACGCGAGAGGGCCGCGCGCGAGCATTTGTTTTGGCCCAGGTTGCTAGCCTGGAATAGGTTTCATTAGCCCAGCAACCAGAAACCAAATTACATTGTGTCGCACGTAGAAGGCGGCCACGTGACCGCCCTCCGCTGTTACATTTCCAAGGAAAATGAAGAGTTTAACCCGGCGCTGCGGCTCTGGAAATGTCGTCTTTTGGTTTGTTAAAGGCGGCCCATTGGTTTTGAGTGCATTCTGCCCGAGAGAGGGAAAAAAAAACCCTGTAGGCAGGATGCCGCGGCCGCCGCTAATGGGCATTGCCGGCACCGCTCTCGCCCGTCGCCCCTGCCCCTGCCTCGACGGTTTTCCACATTTTCTAGGAACCTGTGTTGGCTCTGCCGCCCTTAAAGGGCTGGAGTCCTCGGGAACGCAGCTCTAGCCGGTGTGGCCGAGCGGCAGGTTAGGACCGTATTGTGGGGGGGCCGGAGCAAGGAGGCCTCGGGGTTCCTTCCAAGTCGCGTCCACAGGCTGGGCGACAACTGTGGGGACCCGCACGGAGCCCCCTTCACAAAAACCCTCTCCCGTCCCCTGTGCTGGTGGCGACGTCTCCTCGCGGTTTCGAGAGGCCCACGCACGTGGCTGCTTACGCTCTGCGTGCATCTATAAACCCAGCTCTCCGCACAGGTAATTTTAAACATAATATGCTGTTGATACTGTTTTAACTAAAATTAAAAAAACCTTTTCGCTGTCTTCCTCTCGTTTAGTAATTGGTCCTGGGACTATTAGAACCTGATACTAGAACTGTTCCCTTCCCTGTCTGTTGTCAGTGAGATGAGGGCGGCCGCTGGAGCCGGGCAGGTCCCCGGGGCCGGTGGGGCCTCACCCGGTTCGGACCTGCCCCCGGCTGGGGCACTCACCTTGCAGGCTTGGGTCTCGGCGTGTGTGCGGGTGGAGCCTCAGCCAGCCCTCGGGAGCCTGTTCATTGTGAATGTTCAAGGTAATCTTGTCGACATCTGGAGCGGGATCTGATCTCCCGGTGAGCGCGGGAAGCGCTCACGGCCCTGGTTCCTCGGAGCTGCCCCACGCGCGTGGCCACGGGCCAGCTCCTCCCTGGAAGTGCACACCTGGCGGGCCCGCGCCTGAGGACGTCCTGGGCCTCGGGTTCTGCGTCTGTGAAATGGGGCGCCAGATCTCATCCGAGGCCCTGGCAGCCTGGCACGTGGAGGTTCCAGAGGATTTTTAAATTCCATTGAATCGGGATCTGCCGATTCCTTGTGCTCCCCTCCTCTGTCGGGGCCTCTCTCTGGGCCCACGGGTTGGTGTGGGTCTATGGACAGGTAAATAGATTTACCCCCCATGCACGTGTGCCCATGTTCATAAAGGGCCCGAGATCGTTAGGGGGAGTCTGAGTCCCCCCCCCCGCACCCCCAGTGGGATGACTTCAGCTAGTAGAAGGGAAGGGAGAGGTGAGGGAAGGGGCCCGAGGGCAGTGCCGACCGGCATGCTCAGGACACCCCAGCAGGTCCCTTCGTGGAATGAGCGGACAGTTAAAGGAGTGTTGCCTGTCATCCTGTTCAGCGCTTTGCATACAGCACCCCGTTGAATCCCAGACATCGCCCCGGTATTTTCCTTCCTTTACCTGAGACCCAGGCAGGGTGAGCGCGCCTGGACCAGGCAGCTCGGAGGCGATGGGCCAGGGTTGGACCAGGGTTGGACCTGGGCCCTCCCGCCCCGGCGCCCATGCTCTCTCCGCGGCCTCGGCAAGAAGTCTTCAGAGAGCAAAGGCCCGTGTGTGACATAGGTGAGCCCCGACCCCTGGCCGCGGGCAGAAATACCTGTGCTCGCGTAGAAGAAACTCCTAGGGCGGTGCCTGCGGGAAGGCGGTTCTCCAGGGAGGGCGCAGGCCGCTCCTCGGCCCCCGGGGACAGGGGCCGTTTCATCCATCCAGATGCCGGTCGCCCCGCGTGTCCTGCCCGTATCGCCAGCGGCAGCGCCCTTTGTCTCGGTGCTCAGGCGCGCTCGGGGCCTGGCCTGCGTGTGCGGCCCACACCCGGCTCGCGGGCCCTGTGGAGCCTGAGACCTCCCTGGGGCGGGCCATGGTGCTGAGTTGGGGGCTGGCCGGTGTCTGTGATTGAGGCCGAGTCGTCCCCCCCCCCCCCAGGAATGGCTGATTTGGGACACGGACGAGGCCGTCTTGAGCACGCTTGACTCGTGTCGGTGCAGATTGTCCGTGTTGCGGTGAATTAAATCACCACGTTTCACGGCCTGTTCGTTGTGAGGACAGAGGCTTCCTCCCGGGTGGGAGCCAGCGGGTTGCCGTGGGCCGGGATTTCATCTCTTCCCGGTTCCCCAGTGAAAGGCGTCTCATCAAGAGCATGGCTTATTTTCTGCAAAATAACTTCATTTCTTGAGGACCTGGGCCCCCTCCCTCCCCCCTCCTTTTTTTTTTTTTTTTGTCATTTCTGAAGCCTTGGAGGGGATTTGGCTCAGATAGTTCCTTCTCTTTGTACTAATAAGATCGGGTCTACCGGAATAAAAATTAAAAAGCAAAGCAAGGAGAAGAGAAAGCCAGAGGCCGGCCCGGCGCGTGGGCCGCCGCGTATGAATTTTTCATCGCTGCGGAGTTGTACATACATAATCACTTGATTGCAGTGGGAGCTGGGGAGCTCCTGCGGTGTCATTTGCATAAATCTTGTTAAGTCAATGGCAGTTAATGAAGTACAAATGAGCCCGGAGAAGGTGACATGCAAATCGTGGGTGGCAGATGGGAGGTCTGTTTGGGGGACGGCAGCTGTGTGCTCTCCTTTCTTTCCTTCCCTTTCGCATTTTTTAATCTGCGTGTTACGGGACAGATCCGCAGCCTGGGCCCTGGCCTCGCCCCCTTCCCCGCGGACGCCAGGCCAGGCCAGGCCCCGGACGCTCGCCCCCTCCCCTCCGACACGCAGACCCCCGGCCTCGCCTCCCCTCGCCCCACACCTACTAACCTGCACGCCAGCGCGTTTGCGTTTTAAAAATCTCGATCAACGTATCTTGTCACGCTTACACGGTTGAAAATTTATATGTGTACTTTAGATGTGGGGACGCGTCGGAAAACCCCGCGGAACCTGTCGGGGCAGGACGTCGTCTCGTGGGATATCGGCGAAGGAGACTCTCTTTGCTTTACTGTGCTTCTGGTTGGGACTCTGTTCTGTAAGTCAGGCCAGGGGTGTCGTCCCCCGTCCCACGTTCATAGTGGGGGGCAGGGCGTGGTGAGGAGTGGGTGCAGGAAGGGCCCGGGGCCGCCACGTGAATGAGGCTACAGCGGAGGCCCCTCGGCAGGCCGGGCCTGTCTCAGCTTGGCCAGCGAGTTCCTTGCCTGGTGGCTTTTTTTTTTTTTTAAGATTTAAGTGCCAGCAGGACCCATAGTGAACTTTTAGAGATTTATGGGCAAAACACTGCATCCAGTTACTGCTTTTGGAAGTTTGTTTATTTTATTGATTCGTTGGTCATCGAGAGAGGCACTTCTCCATCGACATTGAAGAAATTCAGGCAAAGAGGGAGGTGTATGTTGGGGAGACAGGAGCCGTGATGGGAACCTCGATGTGAACCTCCGGTCACCGCTCTGTGGGTTCTCACTTGGCTGCATCAGGCCAGGGCACACGTTCTGGGACCCTGGGCCGGGAGGTCCTGCTGGGGACCCGGTGAGGGCGCTTCCCTTCCCGATGCTCCTGGATACGACAAGGCACCAACCGGCCTCATGAGACTCATCAGAGTCTTAACTCTGACCTGGGACCGGACGTCGCGGCCACCCCCAGAGTGGATGGGCAGTGAGAGCAGAGGTTTTCCAGCAGCCACCTGCATCCCCGGGAAGACCCTTCCCAGCCGGGAGGAAGAGCCACCGCGGTGGGCGCTCGGCGGCAGTCGCCACCATCCTGTGTGCTGTTCTGAAGTTGTGTGCGGTTTGATTCTCGGCAGAAAGACGTGATTGTCAGTTAAGTGAGAGGAACCTCTGGAGCTAATCCCCTCGGCCGGCCTGCTGCCGGCCGCGGACCTGTGTCGTCCGGAACCTGAGATCAGCGCGAGTGGTGGATTGTGCGGCATCCACAGAATAAAAGCCACCTAATGACACCCACGTTAACGTCTCCTGAAAGTCTGATGCTGTTCACAGCCGGTTGGTGGACTGCTCAGCTGTCATGTGCTTTCATGGGGGAAACAAAATCGAAGACCAGGCTGAACCGAAGAGACCGGGAGAGGACAGGGTGGCCGCGCTCCCCCCTCCGGACGCGGAGGAGTTAACTGCAGGCCCGTGGCTCCCGCGCGTCTGCGGGGGGATCCTGACGAGGGCTCCTGTGTATGAGCCGGGCCGCAGAGGAGCCAAGGTGAGCAGGAGGCGCCCAGGGAACGCGCTGTTCGCCCATGTGGCAAATCGCCTCTGCCCGGGCACCGGGGGCCCATTTAGTTCCCAGAAGCAGATAATTTACCGACGTGGACCCCAGTGCCCTGAGAGCTAATTTACCTCACTCGGGTGAACAACTCCCTGAGAGCATTGCGTCCAGCCTGGTGCACGCCAGACACTTGGCCAATTACGGTTATTAATTTAATGGGTCAGGTGGGCGCCTCGCATGCCTTTAATTCGACTTCTCCGATACCCTCCTGTCGTCGGCAGAACGGTGGAGAATACGGGGTGCTCGCAGGAATTTACAGTCGTCCGCCTTTGGGTGAGTGGGGCGCGGCCCCCCGCCCCCTGACCCTTTGGGCCGCGTAGGCGTGTGGCCACACGGTCTCTGCAGAGTCCTGAGCCAGCCGGCATGAGCCCAAGTGCAGGACCCATCATTTCAGTATAAACCTGCAAAACCGTTTAAAAGGGCACTTCCCTCGGCTGGCGAGCCGCGCAGGAGGGCGATACAAAGTAACATGCGCTGAGGAGCCGGATACAATGTAAACTGTGTGCAAACGTGATGTCAGTTCCAAGAATGGGGTTCACGCCACGACTCACTGTGCCTGCCCCCTGGGTATCCATAATCCAGGAGCGGGGGTGGTATCTGTGACGCGTTTCAGCAAAATGTTTATTTTCTTTAAAAGTCCAGCGACGATGATGATGAAACCCAGATCCTTAGGAGCTCGGAAACATAAACTCAAATTCAGACAGAGGCACGTTTCTCAAAGCCGGCATCGGCCCGTATCGCCAGAGTTTGCTGTTGTCTGGTTGAGCCGGTGAGATGTTCGGTTTGTGACAGTCATATGGTCAGCCTGTGCAGACGTGCCCAGTACACTGCCCCGGGCTTGGGGACAGAGGAGGTGTCTGCAGCCCAGGCCAGGCCCAGGCAGGCAGTGAAGACCCCGCCCCATGGCCTCCAGCACTGGTGGGTGGGAGTCACAGTGGAGGTGTGTTGGAGGGACCCTGGGAGCCCTGGGAGCTCAGGAATGGTTGAGTCGAAGCTGGAAAGGTGACGGGAGGGGAGGAGAAGTGAGAACAGTCCCACTGGACTTTGAGGTGTGAGCAGGCGGCTACTAGAGGCGGGAGGAGGGGAACCTGGAGAGCTGGTGGTGCCCAGTTGCCACGGGCTGTGGCTGCCCGTTGGAGGGCTGTGTGGAGGGTGGTGATCTCCCCACATCAGCTGTGGGAGCTGTGCCGTGTTCCCCACAGGGGCAGTGCGAGGCCGTGAGATTCAGGACAGCGCGGGGCTCAGGGCTCCCGGCTCCCCCAGGAGAGACCCCCCGCAGGCAGTGCCCCGAGGGCCGGCCAGAGCGCCTTGGCCTGTGTTCTCCCGCATTGGGGGGGGGGGGGGTCTCTTCACTCTTGCTACTTCACCCCCATAGGGTTTATGAGGATGAGTCGTTATAATCTTGTCAGACTATTCATGGTGGCCAGCGTTTATTGAGCAGTTACCGAGTGCCAGAAACTGTGCCAGGCTTCACACTGTCATCCCCCTGAGCTAGGAAGCTGTAGGCTCGATGGTCCCATTTCACAGATGAGAAAAGTAAGGCTCAGGGAGACGATGTAAGTTGCCCAGCACCTCAGTGTGTGAGTCTGCTGGGGCTGCCATAACGAGACACCGCAGCCTGGGTGGCGTACACAGCAGAAGTGTATTTATCACAGTTCTGGAGGCTGGACGTTCAAGGCGACTTCAGGGCTGGTCCCCGTCGGGCCTCTCCTCCTGGCTTGTGGACTGCTGCCTTCTTGCTGTGTCCTCTGTGTGTGCACACTCCTGGGGTCCTCTTCTTATGAGGCCACCCACCAGTCATTGGATTAGGGCCCCACCCGTATGACCTCATTTAACCTTGGTTACCTCTTCGAGGACCCTCTCTCCGTGTTGAGGGCTTAGGGCCTCAACACAGCTGGCGAGTCGCAGAGCTGGGGCCTGTGACCGTCTCTCCATCCCTGCGTTCCTCTGCCTCAGGCCTCCTGGTTTTAGAAGATGAGGCCACTGGATTCCTGTCAACGTGTCTGAGAATCACAGAAACCTGTGTCATGAGGCTCCCTGTATTGGAATCGTAGGAGATTCAACCCGTTCTGATTTGAGGGCCGCAACTCAAATCCCCTTAAGTTGCACTAACCTGTTACCTGGAATGAGACTGTCGCTGGCGCCCACCCTGCAGGGAGCGACTGGCCCCCCTATGCAGGGCCGTGTGACTGCTGGTATTTTACTCCTGGCCAGTGGAGACCCTGCAGATTGGTTATGAAAAGAAAAACAAAGTGCCAGTAATCAGCCAAAGTGACTTCACTGGATCTTTTCCTGGGCACATTGTCCTCTATAATTGTGTCACCTTAATCATAGGACCTCATTTAATTTACCAGCAACCTAAGGTACAGCCGACTGCCGGCCACAGGGAGGTGTGAGGCTTGGGGAGGTTACGTCCCGTAGCCAAGGTTGAGAGCTAGTAAGTGGAGGGGCTGGGATGCAACTCCAAGAGCTCCCTAGGTTATGTTTCTAGGACAGTCTTCGCTGTCCCATTGATCCCCGGATGTAACCTGTGCTCACAGTGACCAGCTTTTCCTAAACCAGATCAGAAATCAAGTAGCTGGTACACTCTCCGCATCGGGTGCAGCGTGACCCGGCGTCTTACCTGGGCGCCGTCCTCGAGATCACATGCTGCCTGGCACCTGGACCGGCCGTGGTCCTCGCATGGTAGCCTGTGTCAGGGCCACCTGCAGGGCCGGAGGGTGACCGTGAGGTCCAGATTTCAGCCCCTGCTAGAAATATGGGGTCACCTAAACACACACACGGCTCCCCGGTTTTGGAGGGTCCCTGTAATCTGTGCTTGTCACTGTCTGCCCGTCCTCAAGGCCCATGTCAAATGCCTCCTGCTCCAGGAGACTTACCTCGCCCCCGAGGAGATGTGGGGCCTTCCTCCCCGGTCAGGCCTTGGGCTCTGCTCCACCTGCCCTGATGTAGGGACGTGTCTTCCCCACGCCTCCGTGGCCACGTGCTTCCCGAGACGGCACAGTCGGGGGGTGGCCCTCCTAGGTGTCGGGCAGGCAGGTGGGCAAGTAGTGATAGACTGAGTAGGTCAGTGGCGTAAAATATTGTGGGTTTTATACATATATAGCCCCGGCCAGGTAGCCAAGTTGGTTCGAGCATCGTCCCTGCCCAAGGCTGCAGGTTCGAGAATCAGCCGGTGAGAGCTTAAGAAAGTGGAACGAATCGCTGTTTCTCCCTCTCTCCCTAAAATCAATTTATTTATTTTAAATATATCTTTATTGATTTCAGAGAGAGGAAAGGAGAGGGAGAGAAAGAGATGGAAACATCAATGATGAGAGAGCCATTGATGGGCTGCGTAGCCCGCGACCCAGGCATGTGCCCTGACCGGGAACCGAACGCTGATCGCCTGGATCCTAGGTCTACACTCATCCGCGGAGCTATGCCTGGTCAGGCCCTAAAGTCAATTTAAAAAAATCATATATATTAAGTGTGTTTAAATACGTAGGCATACAGTTACTTCTGAAGAGGGAATAATTTTTAACTCCGCGTTCTCTAAATTTACCTGTTTCCTGAAGTACATAAGATACTGTATTTTGGTGAAACACAAGAGGTTCATCTTTTAACCTTCAAAAAACAAAACCTTGGTCAGTGACGACGAAAACTCGTTTCTTCTAAAACTTCTCTGCCGCTTTTCAGTGTTCGTGCACAAGAAATTTCGTCTAGACGGATGTCTCCGTTCTGTGGTTTTGTCTGTCAAACCTGCAAATCCTGGTACCTCTGGACCGTCTTTAGAAGAGCCCGGTGTTTACCCCATTCAGCTCCCTTGGCCGCAGCCTCGTGACTGTAATTAGAGCTAAACCCAGAAATGTGTTTATCATCGGAAGTTCTTCTGTAGCCCTGGCTGGTGTGGCTCAGTGGGTTGGCGCGTCTTCCCACGCACCCAAAGGTGGCGGGTTCAGCTCCCGGTCAGAGCACATACCCAGGTTGCTGGTTCAATCCCCTGAGGAGGAGCCCAGGGCGGGGGGCAGCCCAGGGTGAGGGGGACTCCAGGGTGGGGGGGAGCCCAGGGAGGGGGGGGCGGGACTTCAGGGCGGGGTGGAGCGCAGGGTGGGGGGGGAGCTGCGAGTGTTGGGAGTGTGAGTGGACCTGGTGAGAGAGACCCGGTGAGAGCGGTGGGCACATGGGAGGTGCCCACGGACCTAAGGAAAGACGAATAGCTATCAGTTTATTTCATTTATAAGCGTCAGTCTCTATCACAGAGCAGGGGTGGTCTGAGTGCGGGAGTGGCAGCTGGCCCGTCTGAGCACGGAGGGAGCTCAGGGACGCCTGCCACCCCCCAGTCTGCCTGGGCTTCGTCTCGGGTCAGCTTTTGCATGAAAATTGAAATCCTGCTGCTCGGGAGTTCACGTTTTTCTTACGTAACTTAGAATAGGGAATATAGGTGTGTGTGTGTGGTGTACGTACGTGTTTGTGTGGTACACTGCCGTGTGCTAAATGTACACGGCAACCGTATTTCCCCCGGTGGTCCTCCCATTTTTGCCCAAATGACCAAACTCTCCTGTGTGTGCTGTGGAATTTCAGTGCCCTGGCAGGAAACATGCCGTCTGTGAAGCTGGGAGGCAGAGGGAAACTGAGTCACGGGAAGGGTAGTGACTTGCCCGGGGTCACACGTGACTGTGTGCAGGGCCCGGGACCCGTCTTTTTTACGCCAGTGCTCTTCCCGCCATTAACCTCAGCATCACGGGCATTTTTTCACCCTTGGGCTTTAAAGTAAGCAGAAATAACAAGTAATGTTTGAAGATACTTGGTTGTGTTGTGATTAGACACTTCTTCCCAAGTTTCATGCTGTGTGATCTGTTCACAAAACGAGGGAAGGAACAAATGAAGCCAGGGGCGTCTGCGAAGTCTGGCTCCTGAGGGCGAGGAAGCGGCTTTGGTGTGTCCTTCGTCCAGCGGGCTGACCCCCCAGCAGCCCGCGGGCTCCGTGCGGTGGTCCCCCCGTTTCACAGATGACAAAGCTGAGGCTCCGCTCGCGTGAATTCAAACAGCCGGTAAGATGCAGGGACCGGATTCAGGCCTGTTCCCGAAACCCGCGGTCTCGTCCGCGGCCGAGCTTCCGGTGTGACTTCATCGGGTAAAATAAAAACTCAGGCACAGGGCCGCCCAGGGAGCGCTCGGAGCGGGCGCGGTGCCCACACAGTGCCAGGGCGGAGGGCCTTGGGCTGGTGGCGCCCGCCCCGCGCCCGCGAGATCCGTCCCCGGTGCAGAAGCCCGCCAAGTGGATGCCGCAGCAGTTGCTGGTAATTGGAGGATCTGGGACTCACTGCGGTTTTAATTAGTTGATGACTAGTTCTTTCAAATGCCCTGTCCTCGCTGTGGGTCTTGAAATTGGTAACCGGCAGCTACGGGCGTAATTAAACCTCGCAGCGCCCTTGGTGCGCCCGCGCCGAGCTGTGGAGTTACGCGCGGGGCCGATGGAGCCGAGATCCTCGCCGAGTCATTGGCGGCGGCGGGCGCGAGGCCATCGCGGCGGCGCTCGTTGCAGGAGAAATTAAAGACACAAAGCTGTGCGAGGAGGCGATGTCGAAATTAGTTCCCGAATTACCCGTTAATTGATTTGGTAATTCCCTGGGGTCCGAGCGCTCTCTCCCCCGCCCCGTTCTGTTGTGTCATTCGGTTGACGGAGACCATTCCCAGAGCAGTAAAAACGTTTTCCACGCTGAGACTGGATCCGTCCCCGCCTCGGACTGCCCCGTCCGTGTTTGCAGGAGCAAATAAACACTCAGGCCTTAGACACGGCGGGCGGGCAGGCGGTGGTTTTATGTGCGCTCGTCAAGGTAACCGGGCGTTGGAGGGCGGGTGGCTTCAGCGGGAGGCGAGCATTTCCGTGGCTCCCGTTTGAGGGAGGTCCCCCTGCCCCCCCCATGTAAAGCCTCCTGTTACTGTCTACAGAGGAGGAGACCAGACCGTGGGCTTGATTGATGGACGTCTTTTCTCATTGTTCGCAATTCAGCGAGAACCACCATACAAAAGACCATTTGCAGAAACGCGCAGGTTGCTCCTGGAAATGGCTGGGAGGAAAGGGGCTGGTCCTCCCGGGTGAAGCTGAGTGTGGGTCCAGGGGCACAGCGACCGGGGCTCAGGAGCCTCTGGGGTCCGCTTCCCATCCCGCCCCTTCCCGCGGGAGACAGACGGGGAATGGCACCGGGATTATACCGTATCGGTGCCGTTTGGCGGAAGGGGCAGAAGCTGTTGGGTTTTTTTGGATTTTCAGAAGTTCGCCGACCACCCTTTGGACAGCTATCTGCGCGTGTGGTGGCCGTGGCATCATTGCAGAGAACACATTTTTTTTTTTTTTAAATATATCTTTATTGATTTTAGAGAGAGGAAAGGAGAGGGAGAGAGAGAGACAGAAACATCAATGATGAGAGAGTCATTGATCAAGCCCACAACCAGGCATGTGCCCTGACCGGGAATCGAACCCTGATCGCCTGGATCCCAGGTCGACGCTCAACCGCTGAGCCACGCCCGGCCGGGCGAGAACACATTTTTAATGTCTTGTTGATGGTGCTTTTGGCCCAAAAAGCAGCATAAAAGGCATTTTGGAAAATATCATTATAATCGCTTTAGGCCGGTCTCTGATTTTTTCTGTTGCCCTCCCCCACAATCACCTACAAGCATAAATATCATCATGTTTTTGCTACATTTAGGGAAATTGATGTTTATTTTAATGTTGACTTTTTAAAAAAATTTCAGACAGGAAGGGATGGGGGAGAGAGAGAAACATCAATGATGAGAGAGAAACAGCGTCGATTGGCTGCCTCCTGTACGCCCCCTACTGGGGGTTGTGGGCCTGGGCCCCGGCCGGGAATCGAATTGTGACCTCCTGGTTCATGGGTCGGTGCTCAGCCACGAGCCAGGTCAGCCGGGCCCAACGCCAGCTTTTAAAGATACGCGGTGATATTTTGTTTCTGTTCGGAAAAGCAGACACTGTTTGCAGGTAACATTGTCCCTATTAGAAGGGTCCGGTGAGGCGAGGACGCCTTTGTGGGTTTGACACAGTGACTCCTTCCTCCGAGCTCTGTCTGCAGGGCGGGCGGTTCCTGCACGAAAGGCAGCGTTGGTCGTGCGCTGTGGGTGCCCTGTGGGTGCCCTGCAGCCGCGGGCGCCCCCGGGGACAGGCAGCTGGTACAGGAGGTGTCGCTGCAGCGGACAGAGCAGAACCCTCGCCGGACCTTCCCTCCGGATGGGCCCTCCCGGCTGCCCGTGGCGTCGCCGGCCTGTCCTCGTGGGCAGGGCTGGTGGGGACCCGGGAGGCCCGCCCGGCTGCTGAAGGTGCTGTTGGGCAGGCGGGTCTCCGACCAGGGTGAGGGGCGTCTCATGGCTGCGCACGTTGGTGTCTGATCTGTAACTCCACCCTCGCCACTCCCTCGCGTTCCTCATTTCAAGGGTTTTCTCGCAGGAGGCTGCCCTGAAAGTTACTTCTCGAACCTGACGCTGAAGGTTCTGCCTCCAGCGCTTCCCGCCGACCGTTGGCTCGAACGGAGCTGAGCTTGGCCCCGGAGGCAGTGGGCTCATCGTGCTCTGCGCTGTGGCCGCTAACCACGAGTTAGATCAGTTTGCCTTCCGTTTTCAGGTGGCAGGTGCGGGGACGGCGGCCTCCTGGTTGGAGAATTCAGCACCAAGTCCCCTCACCTACCCCCAGGGCCGGGAGGATGGGGGGGGTTACGGCCCTGGGTGGTTTGTAGTCTCAGTTTGTCCCCAAACTGCAAGGACGGGAAGTGTGTCCCCTGAGGGATGGAGGAGCGCAGCTGTGAACATTTTCTGTTTTTAAATATACGTGACTGTCGTCTTTGCTCCATAAGCATATCTTGTGTTTGAATGTTTTCTGTTATTTATCAGTTAAAGTACTAACCGCGTGTCTCCAGATGTTGGAACGACCTTGGCCTCCCCCAAGGCTCACCTTGCTTGTGCTGTGGGTTCGAGCGGGTGTGAGGACTTTGCAAAGCCTGGGTTCACAGGCTCCCACCTGAGCGCCCCACCCCAGGTGGGGACCTTAGGGTGACGGCAGGCTGCATTTAGAACAGGAGGTGACAGTGGCTGTGAAGCTCCAAGGTGACGACCATCTCTCCGTGGTATTTCTCATGATATTTCTCGGCTTTAATGACTATTTCTACTAATACTTGTACTAATAATTTTTAATGGTTCACACTAAGTAGGTGACATTTTGATACATTAATGAGCCTTATCAATGACTTTTAAAAGTTCTTTAGTCGCCGGGATACTCTGCCAGGGTCCCCTGAAGGAGGGGGAGTGCGGGGGGCCAGCACCAAGCACCCTCCTGCTGCTCTCGGTGAGCAGTAAATGGTGGGTGCCACTGGCCGAGACAAAGACAGTGTCACTAAGTCATGTCAGAGGTGTTGGATACACTCCCAGGGTCTGTCAGGGAGGACTTTCCTTAAAAATCATTTGCCTGGCCCTGGCCGGGTTGGCTCAGTGGTTAGAGCATCGGCCCGTGGACTAAAGGGTCCCGGGTTAGAGTCCTGGTCAAGGGCAGGTACCTGGGTTGCAGTCGGGGCACATGTGGGAGGCAACCAACCGATGTGTCTCAACATCAGTGAATGTTTCTCTCTCTCCCCCTCTTCCTTCCACTCTCTCCGAAAAGCCACGGAAAAAATATCCACAGGTGAGGGTTAGAAACAATCCGTTGCTGGCTCTAAACGAGGTGTCGGGTTGGGGGGTGCAGTGTCACAGGTGGCGGGTGTTATTCATGGAGCTGAGTCCCAGGCCGGCTGCGGAGGGCCCGCTGGGAGCTGGGGGCGTGCTCAGGAGGAGAGGCCAAAGGGAAGCTTCCAGGGACTGATGGTGCTGGAGGTTCGGAGCCAGGAGGCCTGGCAGGACTCCTGCTGGGTGCGGCCCAGGCCACTGTGGCCCCTCGAGGCCTTGGTCCCTCCTCTCCCCATCCTAGTGACTGTCACTGATGTGCCCTTTCACTCTGACCGCAGGCCTGTGTGGTGTGCCTGTAATGTTTCAGTAGCATTTTCTTGACCCTTGGTGGAATTCCTGCATGCATCTCCACCATTGTACGTAAGCTGCATCCTCAAAGTCGTCAACCCTTGATTACGTAGTTGCTCAGAGGTATATGTAATTCTCACAAGTACTTTATACATTGTTTTAAACTTAAACTGGGTGCAACAGTTTATGCTATATATTGTAGGCATTCTAAACTCAATTCCCATTAATAAGCATCCAGGAGGCCACAGGTTGCTCTCAGAAAATGCCAGTTACATTCTGTCACCCCTTAGCTTAGACTCCTCAGTGGCTCCCATTGCCTGCACCCAGGTGTCCAAAGCCCTTGGCAGGAACAGGAGCTCTCCCCGCCCCCCCCCCCCCCGCCCTGGTCTGGTTCAGACACCTCCTTGTGGTCTCAGCCACCCCATAAAGTTTCTCCGTCTCCACACACATTGACTCGGGTGCGCCCCGCCTTCCACCGAGAGGCTCTTCAGCTTGTAGCTTATCTCTTCGCCTTACCCATCTCCTAGGCCTCTCACCTTAAGGTGCTGCTCATGGAGCCCCCCGAAACCTTCGCCGTGTGTCTGAGGCAGGCCCCTCCTCCCATGTCCTCTGACTGCTCCTTCACTGTGTTACCTGGCGTGTTACACGGCTTTTTCTTGGGGCAGGTGGGGGGTGCGTGTCCCGTGTCCCAGTGGAAAGGGAGCCCCCGCTGCAGGGCTCTGGGTCCCCGGCGTCTGGCCCGGCTGGCGTGGAAAGTTCCACCACAGTAGATGTCGCCCTGATCAGTGTGTGCGGACGACCCAGGTAGGAGGCAGAGACTAAACCACCGTATAGGGAATTCTGGGGGGGGGGCCGGGAGCTGCGCGCCCCTGGCTGTCACCCTGGTTATTAATACATTGTCGGGACATTTTGGGGATTCTGTCATATTTTGTGTGGTTGCCAGCAAAACCCTGACAGTTGTATTGTGGTTAATAAATTCATTTAGATTTATAAGCATTGTTTACAGAACCTGTTCGCCTGCCGAAACCCGAGCGGCATCTGTTCCTTCGTGCTAATTAACTGCTAATTACGAATGAGCGTTGTGTGTTTGTCAGTGCAACTGGCTCATGCATTTTGTAAGGAACATTAACAAATTGATTTACATAGTGGCAGAGCAATCAAAAGAGTAAACTGAACAGCAAGCCGCGAGGGCCCTTCAGCCGGTTCCGGAGGCGGCGAACTTTGGAAGCTGCGCACGTGGCCGCCTTCAGCCTTGACTAAAGGGGCAGGTCGGGCGCAGCGGGCTGAGGGCGGGAGCCCCGCGGGGAGCGCCTGGGGAGCCCACCCGCAGAGGGGTCCCCCGGGAACCACGCCCGGCCCCGTGGGAACGGGTTTGCACCCCAGCCCTGCGGCTCGCAGAGGGGGTCGCGTTGCCACGGCGGAGCACGCGCCTCGCCCGCAGGCAGCCCGCGCTTGGCTGGGAATTTGGGCCTTTTTTCTCCTTGGTTCTCAGATTTCCAACAACACGGATGCGCATTATGTTCTTAAGAGCAGGCATTTAAAATTAACCAGTTTCACGGTGCTTCGAGAAGTTCAGGGCTCATCAGCTTTGCGGGGAGCTGATGGAGGCAGCCAGCCCCCTGCCTCGCGGAGGCGCCCGTTTGTGTCCTAGGCCCCGGAGAGGCGGCCTGGGGGCTTTCGGGGAGCTGCCTCCGGAGAGCGCTGCAGGCGGGAGCAGAGCCGGGCGGGGAGATGCGGGCGGAGAGAAGGGGAGCAGGGCCGGGGAGATGCGGGCGGAGAGAAGGGGAGCAGGGCCGGGGCGGAGAGAAGCGGGCGGAGAGAAGAGGAGCAGGGCCGGGCGGGGAGATGCGGGCGGAGAGAGGGGAGCAGGGCCGGGGCGGGGAGATGCGGGCGGAGAGAAGGGGAGCAGGGCCGGGGAGATGCGTGCGGGCGGAGACAAGGGGAGCAGGGCCGGGGTGGGGAGATGCGGGCGGAGAGAAGGGGAGCAGGGCCGGGCGGGGAGATGCGGGCGGAGAGAAGAGGAGCAGAGCCAGGCGGGGAGATGCGTGCGGGCGGAGAGAAGGGGAGCAGCGCTGTCTCGGCGAGCGTCCATTTCACACGGTCGCCCCGCAAACGTTCCACACGCGTCTGTTAAACTCCAGGCCAGGGCCGGGCGCGCGGGTGGAGTTGTTTGAGGGGCTTGGGGAAGGTTAACTATGGTCACAGTGTTACATTTTTTTAAAAACCCACAAAAAAACAAGCCCTGGTGTTTACCAAGTGGGGCCATTTAACGTGAAGGGTCACAGCACAAGCGGGCGTGAGCCTGGACACCAGCGGTGGGAAGCAAGCCCGCCTGGGAGGCTCGAAGATCTGAGCTTTGTGGACGAGACCCTGTTAGTGGCCGCGCACCTCGGGCAAACCCGCGCCCGCCTCCAGACCTCGGTTAGCTCGCCGGTAGGACAGGAATGACCAGAGAGCCCCTCCAGGATCCTCGGGTGGATTAGTAAGGTCACAGAGCGCCGGCCGGCGTGCTCAGTGGTTAGAGCGTTGGCCCGCACACCAAAGGGTCGTGGGTTCGATTCCCGGTCAAAGACAACAGAAGGATCGCAGATGCCGCCTGTAACGCGGGCGGCCGGCCGTAACAGCTCGGGAAATAGAGGTGCTCCCACCGTCTGTGTTCGAATAGAAGTAAACATGTAAACACCACGTGTTCAACACCGTTAGATCATATCAACTGCATACAGGAGGGGAGTCTCCTTTCTCGTAAGTTTATTGCTCTCAATTTCAGAGACAGGTAAAACGCTCCCGGGAGCGTGAACAGGGCGGCTGGGGGGCACGGGGGCGTGGGGACAGAGGGACCAAGTTGCTTCACAAGGCGGTGCTGTGTGCGCGACGTGTTTCATCGACGCCCGAGACGTCCGATGCGTGTCACGAGATGTCACTGGTGAGGAATGGGCAGCCGCCGGTGGCGAGGTATTTGACTTGAGACTGATTTTGTGGAGAGGGAGAGAGAAATGATTCGCTGTAAATTTCATAGGGTAGGAGGAAGGCAGGAGCCAGGCTTTCTGACATATTCATCCTTTCTCGCAATTTCTCCCGTGCATGAATGTTTAGAAAGCTTAATTGAAAATAGTTTGCCCCAAAATGTTGAGAAATGACTCAATTAACTACAAAGGAATTTTCGCGCAGCGTTTGCCGACCACGCGTTCGACGCCATCACCCGTTACAAAGAGGAACTGGTTGGAAAGAGAGACGGCCTGTACCCCGGGAACGCTCAGCCGCGTGTCTCAGCAGCTGTGACTGTATCAGGCTCTGCAAGTTGCTGCAACAAAAAGCTCCAGGGGAACCAGAGGGACGTGCTCGCCTGGCTCTGCGTTTCATACGCTCCATCCTCAGCTTTTCAGTGTTTGCCGTAGGTGACCTTTTGTGAACAGAAAAGCCTTTGCCTTTGGAATCTGATTAAAGACTTAAAAAAAATAATTAAAAAAAAAAAACCAAAGAACCGTAACTTCACAGTGAACACAGTTGTTTGGACTTAGGGTGAAAATCCGTTTTCTTAGACTTTCTGGTAAAATCCGCCGCTCAGGAATTTCCATTTGAAATACAAAGCCGTTCTTCAAGCTACTTCCATGAGCAGGATTTCCTCAAGGGACACATTTTGATGTTTCCATACTTAGCAAGTGAACCCCATTGGATACTTCCATTCCCCCTAAAAAATCAATGGAAAAAAGTATCCTCAGTGAGGATTAACAAGAGACACAAAAAGTTTAAATATTGTACGAAGGGACTCAACAAAGCCTTTGGACCAGTGACGTTCAGCCTCAGAGGTACATCTTCGGGCCTCTCCAGGCAATTCTCAGCCAGTGATGATTCCTCAGGCACCTGGAGGGCCCAGGAACCCCGCAAAAAACCTGAGGTTGGCTGGACCAGGCCCCGGCCTTGTGAGTGGGCTCCCGTGGGCAGGGGAGGTTTCTGGAATCCGTGTTCCAGCCAGTTGGCTTCCACCCCATTGAGAGCCGGTCCTTTAGGGGGGCCTTAGGCACAGGTGGAGGGGCCGCCGTTGCCCGCTGGCCGGGAGTCCTCGGAGAAGGTGCGCGAAGGCTCCCACGGGACGCGCTTCCTTATCTGCAGACGACCATCACTTGACAGGCGTTTTTGTGGCTTGATTTCCACCCAGAAATACATGTCACCCGCTCAGGATGAGAGAAACTTAGAAAGAATTATGAACTTCTCTTCAAAATGAGAAAGTCAGTGAAGGGAGGCAGCGTAACCAGAAAAGGGGAAAATTAAAATCTGAAATAATTTATGAGCAAAGTAATTTTCCAGCCAAGAGTGTATTAGCTGTTTACTCAAAACATCTGAGAGGCACGTTGTCGTCGGCTCCTGTTGTGGCTCCTGTTGTGATCTCCGGAGAATTCGCCGCCTCCCCGCGGCCCCGGGCGTCTGTCGTCCCGGACGCGCGGGCAGGTCGTGTCCAGCAGGCTCCCCGGAGGTGGCGCACCTGCCGACGGCCCGTCTCCCCTGGCACGAGCCGCTCTCCGGTGGCAGTGAATCTGGTGGCTTCAGCTGTTGTGATTCTGTTTCAAAAAAAGAGGTGGCTCGGACGCGGCACCGCGGCGTTTGTGTAGACAGGAAACCCTGCTGTCCCTCCGCCACAGGTCACTTTTGTGCAGAAGGAGTTGGAAACATCCCCTCCCTGGCCTTTCTCATCTCCTTCAGCTCCTCCCTCTGGACGCCTTGGCTGTGTGTTGGGTCAGATCTCAGCACCCATGGGCCCAGGTTTCACCAGCCGTTCTCGGACGTGCTGGACTTCACCCCCGTCATCCTGGCTGCAGAGCGGAGGCTGCTCAGGGGCCAGGAGCCCCATCAGGAGGAGGCGGGCAGGACCCCGGTCCAGGCGGGAGCCCGGGGGCTCAGGGGGGTCGTGGCTGCTGCAGCGGAGAGAGGACTGTGTGGGAGGCGACTGGGCAGGACCGGTGGGTTGGTTGGGCATGGACGGTGAGGGAGAGGAAGGAGGGACGCTGCCGGGATTCCTGGCTTGGTCACCTGCACGGAAGGGGGACAGTCGGGAGATGAGAGGCAGCTGGGAGGAATGGCACCGCGGGAAAAGCGGCGAGTGCAGCTTTCAGCATCCTAAGCGAGCACGTACGTCCCTCTTCTCAGAAGAGGTTCCGCAGTTTTCCAGAGGCCTGGCCCTCCCCTGCGCCCCCACAGCAGGTTGGCATTTCCCGGGGGAACGTGTTGAGCAAGATGATGGGAGGCGGAGGCAGGGCCCTGGTGGCGGCCACGCCGCAGACCAGCGCCCGGGGCTCGGCGGCCTCTGAGTCTAGACGTTGGCAGAAGGGTCGCCTCTGAGGCTCCAGGTCTTGCGTGGGTGCCTGAAAGAACGGGCTTTGTTACCCGAGTCAAAAACGGGGGAAGAAAAGACAGTTCCGGTCAGAAAAAAACCCCGCTGCAGAAAGGAAACGAGCTGAGACCCTTGGTCGTCTGCTTTCATGTTTCCTCTCGAGGACGGCCGCTCTGGCCGCGGCCACCGTCCCCAAGTTCCGAGCAGCGTTTTCAGCCCCGAGAAAACTGAGTCATGGTGGGAGCGAGGCTGGCACACGACGGACGGGCCCCGAGTGAAATTCACGAGGAACGTGAACCTCCTGGTCAATTATTCAACTCCAAGTTCATTCGGAATAGAAAATTACATCTTTGAGAAGAGATGACAGGGTTACAATGAATCAAATTCATCGTAAAGCCGCTCCCGTCATCGTAATTTAAACTGTCATTTTCTCAAACAAGAACAATTCCCAGTATTTTTGAATAATCATGACGTAGGGGGTGCAGCCAGCACTCCCGAGGAGGGCGTCTCTGCCCTTCCAGCCAGGACCCCAGGACCCCAGACCCTGAGACCAGCGCCCCCCGGGTCCACTTGCCAAGACAGCTGCTGTCGGACGTGACTCCGGACCTGTGGGGTCCCTTGGAAGGCGCAGCCTGGGCCGGGCCTCCCCAGAGCTCCGCTTCCGGCTGCTTCGCCCCACGAGGGCACAGTCCCCAAGAAGTGACCTCCACTGTGCACAAACTTTACGTCATCGGCGTGAGAAGTTGGACTTCACCTGGTGGCCTTTAAAGTCACTCCCCGCTCCGGGAGTTTAAGGCCCTGTGGTGTCACAGTCTGGCCGGTGCACCGTGGGGCAGGGGGGCAGGACTAAAACCTTTGACATAAAGCAGTTTCTGGTCAGTCCTGTGAGACCTGCACGTCCTGGTCACCTGGCAGAGCTGCCCGCCTGCGTTGGGCCTCCCCGAGGGGCTGACTGTGTCACCGTCCGACTCCCGGGGCCGTTACACTGTGTGGGCCCCATCAGACGTGGCGAGAGAGAGAGGAAAGTATTTTCTCAAGGAAGACTTGGATTTAGCAAAAAGGGGAGATAATTCCCAAAGACAGTAACAATCCGCGGATTGGGGTGCCGGTGACGAGATCACCGCCCGGGAGGGTAAGCGGTGGCGCAGTGCCCTCGGCGAGCTCTGGTCTGTTGAAATGCGCCCTCCCGGAGCGCGCAGGTGAGGCTTCCCTGCTGCCCCCATGAGGGAGAGCCCACAGCCACCCTGGTAGCTTTTTCTTTTTGTGGTTAATCGTCACCCGAGGATATTTTTCCGTTGATTTTTTTTTAGGAGAGAGTGGGAGGGGGCGGGGCGGGGGGCGGGGAGAGAAACATCCACGTGACGGAGACAACAATTGGTTGCCTCCTGCACAAGCCCCGACCCGGGCCGGGGATGGAACCTGCGACCCAGGTACGTGCCCTTGACCAGGAATTGAACCCGAGACCCATCAGTCTGCGGGCTGACGCCATAACCACTGAGCCACACTGGCCAGGGTGGTAATTTACTTCTTTAACTGTTTCCCTAGCCGGTAAATACCCAGAGGAGTGTCTCTCATCTGGGCTCCGGATGCTGTCCCGGCATCGGGGGGTGTAGGAGTCGTGTCGGTGGCCGGCCCCCCGGGCACACCTGTGCTCGGGAGGTGCCCTGGCCGCGCTGCTCCCGCCCGAGGCCCTGAGTGGCGGCCTCTGCTCCGTGGCGCTATGTTAAATTGGCTGGTTAATTCTGGTGTTATTTACCCTGCAATTCATTAGTTTCACCCCACCGTTGGCAGCTGACAGGCTGTAATTTCACGCCTCGCAATAAAAGATGTCTCATAATCTGCTTCATTTAGCAGCCGGAGAATTTAATGAAATTAACTGCAGTCCTAATTATGCCAGTGAATACTAAAGACCGCCGTCGAGTCTCCCGGAGAAAGGACGGGGTCCACCTCGTGAAGGATTCAGAGGGTAATTTCCCGGGAAAACTTGCAAACGTCGTCTCCTATCGGCCAAGGAGGGCAGTTATGAGTGATTCACCGACGCCTGTAATTAACCGTGTTTCTGAGTGTCTCCCCCCGTCGTCCGCGTTTCCAAACAAATTTGAAAGGGACTCCTCTCACCCGGCGGGTGTGGCTCAGTGGCTGAGCATCGACCTGGGATCCAGGAGATTGAGGTTCGATTCTCAGTCGGGGCACATGCCTGGGTTTCGGGCTCGATCCCCGGTCGGGGGCATGCAGGAGGCAGCCGATCAATGACTCTCATCATGGATATTTCTTTTTTCTTTTTTTTTTTTAAATATATCTTTATTGATTTCAGAGAGAGCAAAGGAGAGGGAGAGAGAAACATCAATGATGAGAGAGTCATTGATCGGCTGCAGCCCGCAACCCAGCCATGTGCCCTGACCAGGAATCGAACCCTGATCGCCAAATTCCTGGGTCGACACTCAACCACTGAGCCACACCCGGCCGGGCTCATCATGGATGTTTCTACCTCTCTCTCTCTCCCTCTCCCTTCCTCTCTCTGAAATCAATAAAGACATTTAAAAAAAAAAAAAAAAAAAGGAAGTGACCCCCCTCGAAGGGTGTGGAACATTCACGTTTCCACCCGAGGCCCTTCCGGGGTCGGTGATCCAAGGTGAGGTCCCCACCTGCCTGTCCAAGCTCAGCCTTGGGGCCCGGGCCTCCTCTGCTCCGAGGAAGCCAGGCTGAGGGGAAGGTGCCTGCGGCTACCTGTCGGGCTTGGCGTTTCCCCCTCACCTGACCACTCGCCCGCCCTTCTCCAGGACAGTCTCGCCTGCTTCATGGTCCAACCCCTCTCTGCCCTGGGTGTGGGGAAGAAGACATGTTCTTGGCACCCGGCACGCCCGTCTTCCTAGTCCACGTGTCACGCGGGCCCCCGCCTTTCCGAGCACACCTCGGCCACCCTGCCTTTCACTTCTCCCCCTCAGTGTCCTTCCCCGGCTCCTCCCCTTGGGTACAGGACAAGGCAGGGGAAGGAAGAGAGGGGCTCATGCTCGGAGAAGGCCCAGGACGGGCTGGCACACCTGCCTCCCCTCACCCACACCTGCCTCCACTCCCGGCCACCCCGTGCCCCCAGCAGCGCCTTCTCTCAGCGCAGAGCTCTGTAACGCAAACACGGCACAGGTTACTAAGGTGACCGTGAAGAAAACACGTTGCCAGAGGGGTAGAGACTCGGGAAGGAGGAACCGTCCTTCTGGCCCCCTGCAGAGAGCAGTCCACGTGCATCACTGAGAGGTTCTGTTTAAGTGCAACAGGAATGTCAGTAGCCGAAGATTATTAACTGTTGCCTCTCCCTGATCTTTACAAATTAGTGACGTCTGACAGGTTCTAAAAACCATCACCTGCCCAGGCCCGTGACCTGGCACCTTGGGCTCCAGCACCTGTGCACCGTGGGCTCCGTGGGCTCCGTGGGCTCCGTGGGCTCCATGCAGATCAGCACGTGCCCCTTGGCGTGGAGTCACTCTCCCCAGCTTCAGTCGCAGAGGCCTCCTTTGAAACCTGACGGCGGGCGTCTCCTCTTTCCCTGAGGCTGCTGGGGTGGGGGTGGGGCCGAGTAAGGAAGTGCTTTGGGGCGACTGGGAGTAGCTGCCGTGTATTGAAAAAGCGGCTGCTGTGCGGAGAATATTCGTGCTCACGATCACCCTTGATCTCCCTGCGTCTCCCGATGGCCGCCGGTGCTCCTTTATGGACGCTTTAGACTTGAAAAGGTGACTGTGCTGCAGAGTCGGGGATTCCACGGCTGCCCCACAGCCCACTCCTGTCAGGTCCATCCCCGGGCATCTGGGTTTGCAGGCCTGCGTCCATTTCGGAACCATGGCCTGTATGGGCGGCGAGTGACTGGCCTGCCGGGGGGTGACTGGCAAGCCTGTGTTTGGGATTGATGGGCCCGGACCCAGGGTCTTCCAGCTCGCACTGTGTCCCCCATTCCGCCTCCCCCAGGGCACCGATGGAGGGGCTCCCCGGCAGGGTGGTAGCCGGGTTGGCCTCCCCGGGACCCTCCCTCATCCAGGAGGTCTGGTCTCTAGGTGCCTTCCCAGCTGCTTAGCCCTGGGCCCCCCTCCAGCCTCTCCAGGATCCCTGAGCTTTCAGCCTGGCCTGGAGCGCCGGGAGCCAGCGGTGCTCAGAAGCACCCACCAGGCCCACGGCGCGGACTATACACATCAGCACCCGCTGGGTGTCCCGCTGCTCTTCACAGCCCGGAGGGAGGAGGGGCTCCGTGAGCACGCGGAGTTTGTGCTTGGAGGACACCCAGGCAGGCCCAGCTCCTGGGCGAGGCAGAAGCTCCACCCAGCTCCCAGGCCCCAGTTCCCACCACCCCCTTCCCAAGATGCACGTGGGGGCGCGATGCTGGTTTCGGAGGCTTTTAAGCCAGCGTGTGCTGTCTGCTCCCATCATTGCCTTGCCAGCAGTGTCTCTCAGTTTCCCCACCCGGGGGCATTTGCATCCGGGGCCTGGATGCGGGAGGCAGTGAGCTGGGCTCTGACCCCAGAAGGTCAGCCCCCTGCCCAGCAGAGCCGCCTGGGAGGCCTCGGGGAAACTCCAGTGCCGGAGCTTGTGAGCAGAGGCGGGGGGGGGGGGGGAGCGCTTCCCTGTGGCTGTCCGTGAACATAGCGGCTGCTATGAAGGTGGGGTTCAGGTGCAAAGAAGGAGCCCCCGTGTTTGGACGCACCCCCAGCATCTCCTCTGCAGGAGCCGGAGGCGATTTGGGCGACGAGCAGTAAGGAAACCTGAAGTATTTCTCTCTCAGACCCTCCCAGCTTATTAAAAGAACTTATAGACATGAAAATACATTAAAGTGGGCAACTCGGAGAGGGCGAGAGATTAACAGCCCTCGCTGAATAGAGCCCATTGAAGAGCGGGCCTGCGAGCCGCCGAGACTCCCACACAGGGTGTCGGGAGCTGCAGAGGGAGGTCGGGCCTGTCCAGAGTTTTGGGGGGAAGTGAAATTTAGAGATTAAAACTCAGAAACGCCCGCTTCCTGTATGTCTCTTCCCTTCTCCCAACTGGGGAGGTGGGCTTGGGAAGAAAGACGGTTCCGCAGCCGGTTCCCCGATTTCAGCCCCAAATTAAAAGATCGGCTTAGCCCGGCCAGCGTGGCTCAGCGGTTGAGCATCGGCCTGGGATCCAGGAGATCGAGGTTCGATTCTCAGTAGGGGCACATGCCCGGGTTGCGGGCTCCATCCCCAGTGGGCGGCGTGCAGGAGGCAGCCGATCAATGATTCTCTCTCGTCATTGATGTTTCTATCTCTCTCCCTCTCCCTTCCTCTCTCTGAAATCAATAAAGACGTAAAATAAATAAATATATAAAAGATCGGCTTAGCACGGGGCTGTGGAGGGGCTCCTGCACGTGCTGTCGATCGTCTGGTGTCCCTGCCGCTTTGTAACGCCAGGCCCAGCGCGGCCGAGGGGCCCGGCTGCAGGGGAGACGCGGCCACCGGCTCCGATGAGCGCCCGGCAGGTGCCCCGCCTTTGCGGCTCCGTTAGGAAAGGGTGTTAGCGCCTCTGAGTCACGGCCGGCGTGATGGCCGAGCGTGCCGGGAAAGTTAGCCAGCCGTCACTCAAGTTTTATCTCTTAATGAATGGAGACTGCTGAAGTAAGGGTTAGGTAATTGAGTTTATAATTAATTAGCCATAACCCTCATCAGATAAGGCAGTGGCGAGGAATCTCGTTTTATCTCCTTTCTCTCCCCGGGGCCTGCCCTTCATTGTCCTTGCCCTGACTGCCAGCACTTATCTCGGGCTCTGGGGCCCAGCCGTCAGCCCTCCCCGGCCGGCGGCCCCGAGGGGTGGTCAGCCGAGCCCCATTGTGCGGGGCGCCCGCAATCAGCCAGCTGTCCGGCCGTGATGAATTAGCGGTGGGAGTGACCCGGAGCCGCGCTCCAGATCGGCGATAGCTCGCAGGCCGCTCTGATCTTTGACACTTGCGAACAAAGAGGTTACGGGAGGCAGGGCGGGAACGCGGGGGGCTCCTCCAGAAAGTTGGGCGGCTCACAAAAGAGCCCTTTGCTTCTGCAGCCCGCCATCCGCTCCACAAAGGGGAGACAGCAATGAGCTGATGCTCTTTCTTTGAGGACCTTCAAAATAAAAATCCCATGTTTCGGAGCTCTGCGTGTTCGGGGTACACGCCCTGGTGAGAAGCGAGGCCTCAGAATTCACCCCTGTGCGAAGGGACCCATCTTCCCGCGTCTCACACTGCGTGGGGGGACCTCCCCCTCCTCTGTTCAAAGATTGGACCCCGAGTGACTTGGCCAAGCTGAGGGAGGGATGCTTTAAGAAACAAGGGTGTGGCTTCCCTGCTTCTTTGGACACTGACTTAGAGCAGATTCCGGGCTTGTAGTGTCAACTTCCTGTGACTTGAGCTGTTTCTTCAATTAGCCCCCAGGCAGGTGCAGGTAACTCTCAGCCCCACGGGGATGCGGCGGTGAGAGGATGGGGGTCTCTGCACCCGCACTCGCTGCCCGTCGTGGACAGTCTGGGCAGCGGTTTTGTCGTCCTGTGTCAGCAAGTCCAGGTACCCCTGGCGGACACCCCTTGATAATTACCGGGGCCTCTGAAGCCGGAATGTTTCAGCAGGCGATGCAACCGAGTGATGATTTTTGAATGTTAATGAAAATTTAATCAGACCTGATATATTATTTGGCCTCATTTAGGGAGCAGAGTGTGATACAAGTGCCGAAATTTGTAGAACAAATGAGGTCAGTGTTTTGGGGGGTCGAGAGGAAACTCCCAGGGACCGATGGATTGTGATGGGAGGAAGGGGGTGGTTGGTTTGTTTGGGGTTTGGTTGGAAATAAATGAAGGCTACTCTCAGCATTAATTTGGGAAGTGAGGTCATTAAGCAGAATTCCTAGTGAGTCGGCTTCCACTGTAGAAATGCTGGCTGCTGTCCTTGACCTAATTACTCCAATTTTTTAATGAATCAGATACGGTAAACAGGCGAGTTCTGGGCTCGCCTTGGAGAAGGGAAAGGAATTCGGTGGGTCAGTGCAGAGAGAGAGTGAGACCAAGGTGTGCAATTCAAGCTACTCAGTGCGGGAAAGTGGAGCTGGCCCGTTGAGCGGACGTCCACCCCACCAGCCTTCCGCATTCTTCCAGACTCTTCCAGAAGTCTTGGGGTCACATCCAACCAACCCATGACACCCAACACGATCAAGCCGGGCCGAGGCCTGAGACAGTTCAGGCTGCCCCTTGTTCAAGGTCACCGGGTCGACGGTACTGCACAGAGCAGACCGTATGTCTCCTGCGCATCTGATAGACTCGTGCCTCGTGGCCCCGCTGGTGGCAGACCATGGGCACAGAGCAGACGGGGCATGTCCTCCGCCTTGTCCCCTTCAGGGGGCCGTGAGGTGTGCCCCCCGGGTGCTGTCAGATGGGCCGCTCCTGACAATCTCATTTCCCAGCTGGTTAGTCTGCCGCTCTTCACCCAGACGGGCACCAGCTAGTCCCTCATCCCACCTTCACCTGCTGTAGGCCTCGGAGCCACCCAGGCTCTACAGCCGCTGGTGTAGACGGTGTGGCCACAGATGACTCCAGGGGAGTTAGTCTGGGGCCTGGACTCCTGGAGGAAGCCAGGGGCTTTCAGTCCCGCCTGGTGCCTGGTGCCTGGTGCCACCACTGCCACCTACTGGCCATGGTGTGGCAGTTTCTTGGCCTGGCCAAGCTTTGCCTGCGTCGCCGGGTGGCTGGGGGCGATCACACCGAGCAGGTGGAATGAGAGCCTTGCGATCGGGTCTCAGGAATGGCTGGGGGTCCGTCTGCTTTACTTTCTTACCATCATTTTTTATATATGGTCGTTCACGGAGCAAAAGACGAGAAATAGTTCTTTCGTTCTTGCAGCATCTTTTTTATTTCTGGAGCCAGTTTTCTGTGAAACACGCCTGGATCTCAGATGGCGCCCACACCCGTGGCCTGGGCGTCTGCTCAGCGCGCCCTCTGCGACGTAGTCGCCTTCAGAGGACGGCCTCTCGGAGTTTCTTCCTGTGTGTGTTGCTTCTGAAACCTCCACGTCAGTTATTTTAAACTAGGGTGCCTCCCGGACCCTCACCTGCAGAGAGACGCAGAAGAGGGTTGAAGGAGGGACGGACGAGGGTGCCCCCCAGATGCTCCGCAGACCAGCATCTCGGGCCCCCGCAGGGACTCGCGCTGACCAAGTGAGGGCGCGAGGGGTGGGTAAGGGGTGCTCCGCCCGTCAGCTTGGTGGTACTTAGCTGAGTCCACCTGAGGCGTGATTACCTGGATATATCAGGGAGTTAATGGTATGGCAGGCACTTCAAATTCAGTTATTCCTATATATTGTTCAGAGTACATGTCCCTGAAATTCTCAGTTCTCTTTGCTGTCCTTTATTTACATCCCACCCCATATTGTCATTATTAAGTTAATCACAGATCTATCATTTTTCACACTGAATGCTGAGCTTGTCTTACCTTGGATATATTCTAAAGTTATAAAAGTTGAGTTTTACTAAATCACAAAATGGAGTGATTCCAGGTTCAGATTCATCACTTGTGGTCTTTGTATCATAAATACACATCTAATCGGACCCCCTTCTCTCACTGCCTCGGTGCTGGGCCCCCGGGAGGCCAAGGCGGTCAAGTTGGAGGCTGTCCTACTGATTTGGAGACGGCGAATGGGTGGCCGGGCATCTGGCAGGGGGCAGACAGCCTGGGCCTTGGCGCTGCAGAGACATGGGCTTGCATCCGTCTGGGTGGCTGCTCGGTATGTGGAGGCTGCTGCATCCCCAGGGGCCAGAAGATCCGAAAATAGGTTCGATTTTCATCTGAATGTCGCATCACTGAGGCTGTAGCTTGTTCTTTCAGTTTTGTTCCATTTCCTGCCGGCTCACCCAGAATTATTTGGGTTGTATGAGAAAATATTCACCTGGTGTCGGCACCTGCTAGGACACCCCAGGCATGGTTCCCTCCCCTGTCCTGTCCCGACCCTCCCGGGTTGCTCAGAGCACGTCCACTGGGGAGAGCGTGTCACCCTTGTTGCAACCTTTACGTCTAACACAGAAGCTACAGAAGTGGGCGCGCACAAAAACGACAGTGTTGCATGTCACACGCGCGTCGTCTATTTCTCCACGCGTGCGCCACTGGTGAGGGACACAGGAGGGCGCCTCTAGTGCGCCAGCTAGTACAAGGTCGGCGCCTGATAAGGACTGACGGACAAGATTGGGTGTAAAGAAAGGTTTTCCAGGTAAAGGCGCTGAAGAACCCGGGAGCCTGCCGAAGCTCATCCTCAGATATGCCTCTCGATCTGTTTTCTGTGGTTTGAGCGGATCAGGTGAGTGTAGCCGCGCTCGCTGCGGCCGGGGTGATCTGGGGGTTCTCACTGGCCCAGGACTGCTAAATTTTCACGACGCCGCTACTGCGCATCCTTTAATTTTAGTGTTGCCATTTTGGGGAAATGCTGATCTTAATTGCCAAAGCCTTTAACTTTGTATAAATTCCAATTGAACGTAATTCAGACTATGTAGCAATCTTGAACACATTCCACCATCGACATTACCGCGGGAGGGAAACTTGAGCTGGGCATATAAAGTTGCAATTCTTTTCATTTTCCTCTAGTTGGTTAGCAGATCGTACTATTCATTGCTCCGACACATTTTATCCAGGGTTTTGGTAGCATTAGTTAAAAAACGAAAAGATAATGCTGCAGGATATGAACATAACATCTTTAGAGAAATAGATTTTTTCAGACTTTCAGAGGCAAACTTCTGGGGGGCTTTCTACCAATTAAAAGCATTTTTCCCCGTAAAAGATAAAGCTTAGCGGTGTGGTGTTTTTTTTTGGTAAAGACGTTGAGCCTTCGGGTTGGCTGAATGTGTACGTTTCCTTGACTGTGTTTAAAATCCAGCCATGGAGGGGGAAATTATTTTAAACCTGTGCAAAATTAAGAAAGCAGACCTTGTTAAGTCGTTATTATGACTCTTACCCAAAGGTGGTGAGAAGTAATGACTAGGAATTACTCCGCAGCGCGTTGTAATTTGTGTGCACACTTCTAGGTCCTCACGGCTCCCGCGCGCCTCCCCTTTGTCAGAAGTTACAATGTATCAACTGCCGGAGAGGCCCCTGTAACCTGAAAGGTGCGGCCCTCCCTGCCATGAAATTGATGAGCTGATGAGCTGGGAGAGACTCACTCATATTTTAATGCCACCCGTAGCAGCCTCACCCCCAGAGAGCGGGGGCATCAAAGTTGGTGGTAGCGAGGAGTATTTGCGGCTGTAATTGACAAATAATGCCCTCATAAATACTGCCAGTCTTTTCAATTAGTTTTCATCTAAAATTCGGGCTGCAAAATGATGGCCTGTCAACTGACAATGAATGGCAAAAATTAATAAATTGTCTTCTAAATAGAATGGACACTTAAGAAAAATTGGGCAGCCAATTTAGCACAGCATGGAGCGGGGGGAACCTTTTGTACTGATGCCCGGCTCTAATGTTGCCTCCGTCTTTATTAATGGTGCTCGGCGGCGGCTGACAGTTTTGTTGCTACTGGCAACTTTCTTCATTAAAATTAAAGCCGGCATCAAATTCCATTAGCCGTACTCTGGGCACCTTGCATTTTCTTATACATATTGTTTCTTTTATTAACTCCCTCTCCACCCGTGAGAAGTTTTAAGAGAAGTTAAATGGGAGGAATAATTCGCCAGGGCTGGAGAGCTGGTCTCTGTTCCAGGGGAGGGAGGGTTGTTACTTGCCCCGTTAGGGCCACGTCCTAAAATCTGCAGGCCCCTTTTGTGTTCCCTCCCCTTTCAAAGTGGGGCCGTGTTACCTCAATAAATACCTTCCCGTGTATTTTTCCTGAGCAGTTTTTTGTTTTGTTTGTTTTTAAGTTCTGCCTTCCCATTTCTGACTGTACCTGACACGACAGTGATCTGACCCGGGAGAGATGCATTTGTCAGGAATGCCTGAGCGTTGTTTTCCCCACAGGCATTAGTTTTATCTGCAGAACAAATTTCAACCTTTGACAGAAAAAAATCGAGCTTTGTGCTTAAGCAGTTCAGAAGCTTGAAATGCCTCAGCCCTGGAGCATCGCCTCTTTGGCAGCAAGAAGTAACGGTTCAGCCCTGGCCAGGTGGCTCCATGGGTTAGAGCATCGTCCTGAAACTCCAAGGTTGCGGGTTCGATCTCTGATCAGGGCACATACAAGAAGCAACCGGTGAATGTATGATTGGGCGGAACAACAAATCAATGTTTCTCTCTCCCCCTTCCTCTCTCTCTCTCCAATCAATTTTTATTTTAATTTAAATAAAAAAGTAACAGTTCAGATTCTAGGTCTGGCCTGTGTGTGTCCACCAGCAGGGGGGCTGTGTGGCTACGCGGACGCCTCTGCAGAAGGAACTGGGCTGGTATCACCAACCACATGGGCACTTCTCCTCCCAGACCTGTCTCTTAACTGCTTTCTTATGCCCTCAGTAAAGCCAAGTTTAACGGCTAACCTTCCTCGGGATTGTTTTTCACCTGTTAAATCTCACACCGAAAGAACCCCAGATACTCATTAAAACAAGAAAAAGTTAGGTGGGAGGCCACAAAGGAAAAGGCATTATACCAGAAAACCTACTAGTAAACTTGAGCACCCTGGCAGTCAGGGCAAAAAGGGAAATACCATTCGGAGCTCTGCTGGAAGCTGTGATACTGCCTTAACTGACTTGAAACCATGAATTGCAATGACCTTCTTTTGTTTCTACTTCCAGGGGGTGGTTTATGGAATCACATAAGACATAAGAGTTAGCCTTTTCTAATCACATAGGTTCATGGTCGCCACTGTCTCCCCACACCGTCTACCCTCACGTCAGGGAGGAGTATGTGCAGTATCCAGAATCGCGTTAAATACAAGAGAACCTAACAAGTGAATATCCTTGTCTGACTTGTTCTCAATTTTGGATTTTTTTTAATTGCAGACAGTGGCTGAAGCCCCAGATGTTTCATCATTAAAGATTGTGACTCTCTGCTTTGCAGGGAGGAGGCAGTTGTTGCAGTCTGTTTTCTCTAAAAATCATCTCTGACATTTCAGTAGTGAAGCGAATCATTTGAGTAATTGCAGGGAGGCCCTGCAGGCCAGTCCTTGTGAGTCGTCTTAAGTAATTAAATGAGGAACAACCTGCCAAATAGTCCTTCAGTTAGTTGCATTTAAAAAGATAAGTATTCACCAAGACTGTTAAAATGTAGACCTGAAGTTAAATTTTATTCCATGTATTGGGGTGACACTGGTGAAAACAGTGTTCTCCGATACATAATCTGTATGCCCCGTGTGTTCCCCACCCAAAGTCGAGTCTCCTTTAATATTGTTGACGGGTCGCTGAAACGAACCTGGATGCTAAACCCCTGCACATGCGTCCGGCCTTCTGAACGTCGGGGGGTGGGGGCTGCTCTTCCACTGCCCCCCCCCCCAGATCTGAGCCCTGCAAGGAGACAATTGTTACTTGATGACCGAACCCACTAATATGTTACAGTAAATGGGGCATGAAATACAATACTTTATACAGAGTATATACTAAGTGATTCTCGTGTTGAAACAACAAGGCCATTTTTAACTTGCTGACACAATATTTGCAGTGTCTTCTCATTAAATTGTCTGATTAACAGTCAGCTTCGGCAGGGAGGCCGAAGGAGGCACTTTTTGAAGGTGACGAATCGGAGGACTTTCTGAGCACCGCCCTGTCCCCGTCTCGGTCTCCGACGGGGAAGGCTTCGGGGTGGAGTAAGGCAGGGCCTGTTCTGCGTGTCCGTTTTCATGGTGCAGTGTGGGCCGCTGCTGAGGACTTTATCCAGATTTTTTTTACATTAGTAAGGTGTCAGAGGCGCCGGTTAAGGGATGTATCTTTTGTTGATGGTGACAGCGGTCAGTCCCTGTCATAGCCTCTAAGTTGGAGCAGAGAAGACATTCGTGGAGGATGTTTGGCAGATGTCACATGGCTTCAAAAAGGACCATTTGGGAGGAAGAGAGCCATTTTGGCCCCTGCCCCATGGGGGTCCCAGTTGTCCCCAGGTACCTTTGCCATGTCCATGTGTCACCGTGTCCTTGCACGGGGGTGCTTGTGTTTTGTGATGTCCCCGCCGTCCCTCGAAGGCCTCTGGCTGTCATACTGGCCTCCCTCAGGGACCTGCCTCGGCGCCTGGGCGTGCCGGCTTCCCGGACAGGCGACTGAATCCCGTTTCGTTTCCTTTCGCTGAAGGAGGAATGTCACAGGCTCTGTTACGTCCATTTCCCGACCAGGGAGGGCACCCGCTGGGTGCGTTTGTGGTTCTCGCCGCCCCGGGCGGCCTGGGTGGCGGGTGAGGACGGGCGCCTGAGGTGATGGAGGGGCTCTATCCGCCGAGTGCCCAGATGGCGGTCAGTGTTGAGGGGCGGCCCGCGGGGGCGTCACCCACAGCCGTTAAGGGCAGACACTGTCATCCCTGCTGCTGGACGCCTGTGACAGAAAGAGGCAGGTGGAAGGGAAGAGACACGAGGCGATGGAGAGATAAGATTCACTAGAAACATCAAGGGGGTCTGCCGGTCCTGCTCGAAATGGTTTCTTCGTTTCCATTTTTTCTCTCTTCGGATGAGGGTTTTTTTTAAATCCATGGTCACCGTTTTAGGGGCCCAGCGTGCTTTCTCCGCCCGCGCTCAGACTTCGTTCGCTCCTGGCGGGGCCCTGACTGCAGCGCAGCCCGCGGCCGGGGTGCGGGTCTCTGCGGCCGCGAGAAGCCCAAGGACCTGCCTTCCCTTCCCCGCCACATCCTCGGCCTTGTTCCGCTGACGGTGTGAAACCGCATTCCGTGTCCATCATTATTAAAATGTGAAGTGTGGCGGTCACGAAGCATCCATTTCGGGGCAGTTAGCTGAATAATTCTTTTCTTTATTATCCCAAATTACTGCCGCGCTCTGGAGAGGGGACGAGTTTAGCCAATTATTGCCATTTGAGCTGGATTTGTGGGTGATTAGCTCCTGGTCGAATCCAGTCCAGGCCGGCGCTTTGAAGCCAGGGCCCTGTGATTTTCTCAGCGGTGAGGTAGGAAGAGACGCGGCTAATGACAGGAAGGTCACGCGGGTCAGCTGACCCGTGTGTGGCGCAGGTTTGGGTTTCGCAAATAGGGCGCGGGCAATAACAAGTGTGTCGCTAACCCCGCCGTGCATAATCGGGCCTTTATAGGATTGTTGGAGATGCTGACAGCTCAATTAAAGTGTAACCCTCTGTACCCTGCGACCCGGCAGAACGACAGAAATATGACTAACCCGCAAGGGGAGGGTCGCGCGGGGGCCGGTTAAAGAGCCGGCGTCCTCTCCAGGCCCCCGGGCCCCCCCGCCCGGAGCAGAACCGGCCGGGAGAGAAGACCTGGCCTCTGCTGTGATGGCCCCTCTGGAGGCGGCCAAGGAGGCAGAGAGCACTGGGGGGTTTTTAAAGAGTTCAGTTAAGGGGGCTCCCTGCTGTTGCTGAGGAATCGCTTTAAGCTCGATGGGAAATTAAAGCGGGGCCGAGGTGGCAGAGCCCGCCTGTGCTGGGCCCATTGGCCCGTCAGCGTTTTTACCGAAACTTAACATCCAGACGTCGCGTGTGTGAGCCTGCTGGGAGTTTTCCGTTCGGGGGGCTGTGGGGAGACCGGTTGATTGGGATTAGTCTCTTGCACGCAGTGAGTTGACGGCACCGGGGGTTGGGGCTTCGCTATGTGGGTTTGGGAGGGGACACATTTCAACCCGTAAAGCCCTGACGGTCACTTTTCAGTCACAGCCACCTGCTCCTTGCCACCCCTCCAAGGGCGTTGTGGTCCAGCAGGCCGTCAGTGTCCCCCAGGAAGACAGCGCCACCGTGCCCCCCGACTAGAGAACAGTCTGGGCGGCACATAGTAGGTGCGCAGTAATTACCAGCTGAACGAATCCCCCATCCAAATCCAGAATGTCTTCTTCCTCCAGAAATGGTTTCCTCCGGGGCCGTAACTAAGTAGCTGTTCAGTTATCAGACCCAAAGGCCAGACACGCCTGGCTCGGCTGCTGCGCCCTCTGCTGTGGCCCTGCCCACCCGCGGCCGCCCGGGAAGCGCGCAGGCTGTGTCGTCCTGGGGACACGAGAAGCGGGACACCGTCATCGTGACGACGACTGCCCAGAGCTTGATAATTCACTTTTAAGATGCTCGAAAATATAAAAGTGATTTTGCATTAAAGTTACTTTTCTTCTAAGTTTGACATTTCTGGTTTATATTTACAATCCTCACACAGAGACACCCTGCTCTCTCTTCATCTCTCTCTGTGCATAATACAGCTGAATTACATGCACAGGGGTTTATTGTTATTATTGATAAGCAGTGTCTCTTAGGACCAAGAGGACGGGTCAGAACCAACAATCCTGGCCCAGCTGCGCAGGCACGGGCCACGTGGCTCAGCTGCTCCGTACTTGGGTGAACTGTCTCTAAAACGATGGGGACCCCGAAGGTCCCTTTCTCCCTTGCATGTCTCCGTGTATGGACATTGTCAAGTCTCTCCTGGAACTGCGGGCGTCCTTGCTGTTAATCCGCTGACTGTTCCCGGCCGACTTCTTTCGCTTGCGTGTTTCCTGCACCGTGAACCGGGAGCCGCTGTGGTCGTGGGGTCTCCCTGGTCTGGGGGTTCTTGCACCCTCGCTCCTCTGCTGCATCCTGCTCCCTGCGCCGTCCGCGTCAGTCTCCCGGCTCAGCTCGGCGGCATTTTCATGGAGCGGCGGGATGTTACTGCCTCCCCACCTTTTTATTTTTTTTATTTTGGGATTTTAGGGTCTCAGTGGATTGCTTTGATACTTGGAGACATTTGGATTTGGGGAGACCTTTCAGGACTAGAAATCTCTGTGCATTGGGGTCATCATTCAGGCTAACCCTGTGCCAGGTACTGACGTGGGACGGGAACCAGAGCCCGCCCGGCCCCCGGCCCTCAGGACGCCCAGCCCGTGGCAAGGACGGTCGTGTCTGTGTGGGGTGCTGGACTTGAAGTGCCCGATGGATCCCCAGAGAAGGACTTCGGGTCGGGAGTGGGAAGCGAAGGCCCGAGGGAGTGGGGGAGCGACAGCCGACGACACGCACACTCCATCCAGGCCCCTGTGGAAGCTGCTGGCTTTTCTCTGCGACATTGTAGAGATTCACAGCCCCCGGCACCTGCTCTCGTGAGAGTCTGCTCAAAAGAGTTAAGAACACGAATCCTCGGATGCCGAAGAACCGGGAACAGTGCTCCTTAGAGAACCAAAGAAGGACCCGACCTCAGGCTTATTTATTTTTTTAGAAGTAGAAACATTCAGCATTTCTGAGCTCATGTGGGTATTTTAAGCCATGGAAAAAAATCGTTGTTTTTTAAACTTGGTAATTAGGCAGCTGTTGGCACCTGCCCAGTGCAGCAGGACAGTTCCGTTTAATACGCTTGTTTGTTTTTATTGATTTTAGAGAGAGGGGGTGGGAGAGAGGGAGATAGAAACGTCAATGAGAGAGAGTCATTGATCGGCTGCCTCCTGCACGCCCCCGACGGGGAATCGAGCCCACAACCCCACACGTGCCCTGAGAATCAGTCCGCGATCTCCTGGTTGACGCTCAGCCGCTGAGCCACACCAGCCAGACCTCGTGATCCGATCTTTACGTGGAGCCAGCTGGCAGCCGCCGTGGCTCCCTTGCCGTGTAGGACCCTGGCCACTAAACGTCTCCCGTGTCACTGTGCCCTCTGCACCAGCAGACGCCAGCGCCACCCAGTCCCTCAGACTCAGAACAGGGACTGGTGTGCCTGGCAAGGACCCCGGTGCCGTCAGGAATCCTAGTTGGTAAATAATTGCTGCCGAGCGGAGTTTTAACATAAATTTATGCATAGTGCTGATCAGGGCTCGGGGCTGCGCAAGCCTCAAGCCTGAGGGACGGATTTCAGGTCGCACTTACGTTCGTGACGTTCACCTTGTGGGTTAGTTAAAGCTTGTTCAGTTCACGTTGCTTTTGGCTTCCAGTGACCTCTTGGGATGAGGTAGGGAATGCACGTGACTAGTAAGGAGGCTGCAGCCAGGGGACAGTCCTGCTCCTCACTCTGCCATCGAAAGGGTTCCTTGAGCAAAAAAATAAAAAATAAAAAGCCAGAGGTGCCTGCCTGGAATCTGATGTTTTGGTTGTAGCTCATTAAAGTCACAGACTTTCCAGTGCGTCAGTAAGTTAGGGGGTAGCAATTAGATCCACGTTTGCCATTTCCAAGTAAGATAAGAGGGAGAGCTGAGATGTCACAAAGCCCTTAAATTTCTTACTGTGTAAAGAAGTAAAAGATGATTAAACCTTTAAAATTGGCCTGGAGGGTGAACTGACGCCTGGCGGGGGGGGCGGCCAAGCGTCGGGGTGACGCATAGAGACGGTGCTCCTGCTCTGTCTCGATGGTTTCCTGTTGCTGGTAATTAACCCAAACCATGGTGATGTGAAGCCATAAAGATTTCGCCCCGGCCAGTGTTGCTAAGCGGTTAGAGCATCGGCCTGCACACCAAGGGGTTGCAGGTTCAATCCCCGGCCCTGGTGGGGTGCGTGTGGGAGGCAACCAATCAATGTGCCTCTCTCCCATCAGTGTGTCTCCCCCCCCCACACTCTCTAAAAATCAACGGGAAAAATATCCTTATGTGAGGATTAACAAAAAGAAAAAAAAAAGAAAAAAACCCCACAACCATTTCATTATCTCTCAGGATCCTGTGGGCCAGGAGTTTGGGCCTGCACACAGGGGACAGCTCGTGTCTGCTCCCCAAGATGCCTCCTAGGGCTGGGTCCTCTCCTCACTCACGCGTTTGTTGGCAGCCGGTCGGCGGCAGCTCTGTGAGAGCTCAGAGCCCAGGGCCTCTCTCTCCCCAGCCTCTGCAGCGGGAACATCCGTCTCTCATAAGGCTGTTGGGCTCCCAAGGCATAGAAACGGGAGCGGCCAGGCCTCCGAAGGCGTCGGCTGGACTGGGTGCAGCGTAATCGCACCACATTCCGTTGGTTAAGTGGAGTCAGAGGGCCCAGGGCCACACCGGGCGCTGGGTGTTTGAGGGTCATCTTTGGAGACTGGCTACTTCTGTCTGTCTTCCCACACACAGAAGACCCTCACCCTTCCCCAGATTCACAAAGTCCCATCACAGCATCTGGCTGGAAGTTCAGGATTATTGTCGACATAAAGTGCACATGTGAATGAGGCTCCTCAGTTCTGATCCTTTCGGTCCAAAGACCAGGGAACTTGGGAGACGAGTTCTCCACACACACACACACACACACACACACACACACACCCCCCCACACACACACCCACCCACCCACCCACCCACCCACACACACACACCGCCACAGCGCCACAGCGCCAACATGGACAAGAGCCCTGTAGCAGACACTGGCCCACAGCACCTCTGAGCCCAGCGGGCACAGGCTCTAACCGTCCTGCTCCGGGCACAGGGAGTGTGCTCTGCTCTGCTCTGAGTGAGGGTGGCCATGCCCCTTGGTCCTGGGCTCTGCTCTCTGAGCCGACCTCCCTTCTCCGTAAGACGTGGCCTATTTTCACAGCTGTGTGTCTTCCTCACCCTGTTACCTGCTGCACTTAGGTCGAGGGCCCAACATGAAAAGAGTCCTACCTGGTATAATTCCTTTAAAAACCTCGCGGGTTTCCTTTGTATCAAATGACCATCCATTCCATTAGACAAAAGCCAACCCACAGCTCCTTATCTCTAATCCGCAAACCTCCTCTGATTGGATGGGTCCATGAGGCCCTGCCTTCAATCTTGGTGAGTTCTCGAGAGGCGGGTCCGGCCTCCAGACCCTTGATGGTTTTGAGGTCACATCTACTGACATCCCTGGATTGTCCTTCGCCCTGAGGCCAGTTCTTATCGGAGTCTTCTATGGGCAGGGGAAGCTGGGGTTGCGACATGACTTTTCTCATGGTCCAGCCCAGCATGGCTTTTACATTGGAAGTATTTTTTCTAATCCTGCTTGAAAACTCCCTTCTCCCGGGTTTATCAGAACCAGCAGCCAGTCTGCCCAGAAACCTCCCCAGCCAGGTCTGCACCCGGGCTGCTGTGCATCCCCGTGGGCAGCGGGTCTGAGATCATTCTGCCGCCAGAGCAGAACTCGCTGCCGTCTCCAACCTCGGGTAGCATATTCCTCACCCCCTCCCGGCCTCCTCTACAGCTCAGCCCCCACACCCACCGCCAACCTCAGCCGGCCGCCTGCTCCCAGGCCTGTGCCGCGTGGGTTTTATTTTTGCTACAGCAGTCCAGGATGCCAGCTCTGTTTTTATTTATTGTTGCCTAAGGATCTACCGCAAAACTTACCCATTTGCTGAAACTGTTATTTTATTCTTTGGTGGTTCAGAACTATGGACAGGGCACAGCTCGGCTTCTCCATCAGAGCTCCCCAGAGGAAGCTGCCAGCGCTCCTGGAGGTTCCAACCAGTATAGTAGCATCACTCACGCTGGGTCTGTTGGTTAATGCGAGTCTGGGCATTTCCAAGTCAGGGTAGGACAGTTCACATGGGGACACGAGTACTGCAACTCATGGGGTGTTGGGAGCCATCTCTTTTTTTAAAAAATATGTTTTTATTGATTTTTGTGGGGAGAGGAGGAGAGAGGGAGAGAGAGAGAGAAATGTCGATGAGAGAGAAACATCAAAGGGCTGCCTCCTGCATGCCCTCTACTGGGGATCGAGCCCACAACCCGGGCATGTGCCCTGACCGGGTATCGAACCAGCGACCTCTTGGTGCGTAGACAATGCTCAACTAACTGAGCCGCACCGGTTGGGCATGTTGGGAGGCCAGCTACCAGGCTGGCTGTGCACATTGGGGAAGTTACCTAAGCTCTCTCTGCCTCAGTGGCCTCATCTGTAAAATGGAGATAAACTTAAGTTCCACCATAAGCTTGTAGCAGGTTAATACAGAAGGTTCTCAGAGCAGCCCCTGGCTCACAATGAGCCCAATATTTTTTTGAAATTTAAAAATTTTTTTAAAAATAGATGTGGAGGTCACATGAGAGTCAAATCGAGCATTAACTGTGATTGACGCCTGCACTGTGATGGCCAGTCGGTGAGAAGCCGTCTTAAGCAGGGGATGGGTTTACATGTTCAGAAGTGGCATCTGAAGGACAGACCGCGGATGCGTTGTGACATCCTCCTGTGTGGCTTTGCCCTGGGTCATGCGGGATCAGAGAGACTTAGAATCACAAGGGCCATTTCCACTTGCCCAAGGGAGCAGCCTGCCGTGTGTCCCTGGCTAAGTGCCTTCTGGCCTCTGTCGTCTTCTGGCTGGTGGGATCACGGCTCCTCGGCCTTTCAGAGTTTAAAATGAGCTATTTTTAGGGTTTTCCATCTTCTTGGTGCTCAGAGTAGAACGTGTGGAAGTTTGAGAGGACAGAAGCGTGGGGGCCTCAGCCCGATGCAGTGAGGACCGTTCTGGTCGCATTGGTAGAAATTTGTCCCAAGGGGGGCCGATGGGTTCACGCTCTTTTGGCACTTTAGGGGATCCTACCTGTTGCTTATGGGGAGCCAGAGAGAGAGAGAGAGCGTGACATGCATAGAAACACGTCGATGCGTTGGCACTCAGGCCATCCAGGGAGGAACGTATGTCACCTGGTGCAGCCCGGCCTCAGGCTGGCAACCGGGCACCGGACTCGGGAGCAGCTGTGACCTGCGGACTGGGTGGCCGAGGCTCAGTCTCCACAATCTTTTGGGGGCACCGGGAGGGGTTGGGTAATAACCCAGCTGGGCCAAGGCTGGAGGTTAGAAATACAACTCTTGGGATGCCAGGGTATCCTTCGGGCCCCTCTGATTTTTGCAGTATTTGAATAGTACACGTATCGATTGAGAGGACCCTCCACAGGGAACCATAGAATTTAGGTAAGATTGTTGAGATTTGGACTATCTTTCACCAAGATAGTTCGTTTTCCTGGCACCAAAACAGAGCAGCCTCCTTTAGGTCCCCGATGACGCCACCTCTTCACGTCCGAGCTGCCCATCTGGCTTCTTAACCCCCGAAAGGGCAAAGGTTGGCTGGGAATTGGCAGTTAAAACAGCAATAAATCCCCATCAGTAATCTAAGGAAGACTGGAGTAAACGTGATCAGTGGTGTTCGTTTCCGAGTTTGAATGCTTTTCAAGGAGCCCTGATATGATTTCATTAGAAACAGATTTCAAGTAAATTACGCACAATTCATCTGTTAAATGCTGTCGCTACGTTTGCAAGCGGAATTTCATTTAATAAGTTCAAAATAAAATGTTCTCATTTGCAAATATCGCGAGGTAAGAATACCGTTGATGTCTTATTTAGGAAAGGGAAGTAGGTTTCCTTTTGTAAAACACACCTGCAGGCGTCCTGTGTGCTCGTAGGATACAATGTAGCACATCGCGGCACCGAGATTACACCTGTTGGCCTCAGTATTGTGTGAAGTTCCACACGCACATCCACACCAAAGGAAATGGGCCGAATATATACATTGTATATAAAAGAGGGGAAAACCAAATCACCAAGCTAAAATTAAGTGCAAATTCCTTTTAAGACGGCAAGGATAAAATGAAAGTTTGAAATCTTTTAAATTACCTATGTGCCTTCTTTTAAAAAAGTTCACATGAGACGTTATTAATTTATACTTGGCTCCTTGCTCCTCGTAGGGCATGCTGCTGAAGCGGAGTGGCAAATCCTTGAACAAAGAGTGGAAAAAGAAGTATGTCACCCTGTGCGACAACGGTGTGCTCACCTACCACCCCAGCCTGCATGTGAGTATCGCCCCGCGCGGACGCCACAGGCCGGGGGGGAGGGGGGGGCGCGTCAGGCCCCTGGCCCTGAGTTGGCGTCCGACCTGGTCTCCTGCCCCGTCATGAAATGAAAATGCCCCTCATGCTCCGTCAGGCGCTGTGTCTCTCCTTCTCCCCAACAGCCGACCTGTGGGGCTCTAATTAATTCTACAAAGAACCTCAGTAGAAGGCCCAGGTGAAGTAACTTTTTAAATGAGAGTAAAAAGACAGGCGCAAGTAGTCAAAGAGAAAGGGGGAAAGAGATCGTCCCTCTGAAACCCTGGAACAGGGGACATGGTGCCTGGGGACCCAGGGTTCGCTCTGAGCAGCCGAGCACAAAAACGCAATTCGTGACTCAGTTTTTATTGTCAACTAAGAACACCCACCAGTTCATGCGGCAAGAGAAGCTCTTCTCTGTGTGTTAATAAAATCTGTTATGTTGGCAATTTATATGAGAGACGAAGAACAGAATTAATCTTCCTGAGGGAAATGCAGGCATTCGACCCCCAGTGAGCTCTTTGGGGCCCTGATAGTCTGAAGATGGGTGTTAGCTTCATAGCAGCACGTTCCGAGAATCTTACATGTTTAACGTGTATTGATACAGGTAAATGGATAGATTCGAATACACAGTGTTCGCTGGTCAATTGATTGTATCACTGTGTTAAGCTTTTGATTTAAAATTGTAAATGCTTTTAAGCCCTGGTCGGTTTGGCTCAGTGGTTAGAGCATCGGCCTGTGGACTGAAGGGTCCTGGGTTCAATCCCGGCCCAGGGCACGTACCTCGGTCGCAGGCTCGGTCCCCTGCCCCAGTCGGGGCGCACGCGGGAGGCAACCGATCGATGTCTCTCTCGCATCGGTGCCTCTGTCTGTCTCTCCCCCCCTTCCGTTGTCTCTGAAAAAGCAATGGAAAAAATATCCTCGGGTGAAGATAGAAAACACTTTTTTTTAATTAAAAAAAATAAAATTTTAAGTACTTTTAAAATTGCATAGTTATTGACAGGAAGTTAGAAATAAACGTATTGATGATGATGAAAATCACCCCAAAATACCCCCGGAAGAACATGACTGCTAGCATTTGGGGGGCGTGCTCCCAGCCGCTGTGCGCGTCTCCTTCCACAAGCCTGCGGCCACCTGCGGAGGCTGCCTGGTCCCCTCCCCTAGGTGATGACAGGTCATACGCACCTTCGCATGTCGGCAAATAAACAGGCCCCTGTGCCCCATTCCTAACGGTTACAGAGTATCCATCACGCAGATATGCCCTGGTTGGTTCGACACTATCTCCAAAAGGGACATTTGGCAAATAAATTTACTTCGAATTATTTTTACTAAGTAACTAATCAACGTCTGCTGTTCACACCCGTGCCCGTGTCCATTTCCCTCCGACAAATTCCCAGCAGTCGGCCTCCTGAGTTGAGGATTGTGCTCTGACAGTTTGGGGCACATGTTGCCAGGTTCCTGGCAAGAGGATCCATTTTACCTCCTCTGACAATACATCACAGGGCGCTTTCCACTGCACCCTCACGAGCATGTAAGTAAATTAAACGTATTAATTAATAAAAATAAATTTAATTAAAACAAATTAAATCCACTCCAACATGATAGGCAATAGGTGGCGTCCCTGCTGGGACGCTCACAGCTGTGCCTCCCCCTTTTGCCGGCCTCCTCGACGTGTTTCGATGGCTGGAACGCCTCCCAGGTACAAGTTCTTGATTATACTGAGGACATTCCTTTGTGTGTGTTATTTTGGGTGATTTGGGGACTCAGGTCAGGTTGCTTCTCCACGTGGCCTCCAAGTCAGAGACGTAACACCAGTCCCAGGAGGCCCTCCTGAGGCCAGTGCTGTCCTTGCAGGTCTCCAGCCCCTGCACCCCCAGCCCCTGCGCCCCCAGCCCCTGCCCAGCAGAGCCCCCACGCTCTGCTCGCACTGCTCCACTGGGGGGGAAGCTGCCCTCTCCTGGCCGAGTTCTCCCCAGGACCCCGTCAGAGAGCAAAGGCCTAATACTGACCAGGCTGCTCTGTGCCACCTGGAGAAGCGTAACCAAAACATTCTTCTTGCTGGACTCACCGAGCAGTAAAAAGTGAGATCTGACTGATGACGCATTTCGTCGAGGCCCCTCTCTGTCACCTGCTGAGCCCAGGCCCGGCCACAGGGACCTTTGCGGCTTCTTGCCGAGGGGAAGAGTGGAAACAGCTGTGTGTGCCGAACATTCCTGTGGGAGGCCAGCGCCTACCGGCTTTTCATCCCGACCTCTGAGTTATATAATCACAGCTAGTTCTTCAGAAAGCCTCTGGCAGGCCGCGTTTGTGATGTCCCCCGCGTGGGCCAGAGCCACCTTTTATTTTAACAAACACGATCCAACGTGGATATTCTGGAACGGTACTGGGAGCTCAGGGGGGCCCTGTTGCGTAATCGCGGGGCGAGCAGGAGCCCACGCCATCCCGGGGCGCAGAGCAGTTCGTGACAGTGTCCCGGGCACTGACCTTACAGACGCAGGTACGCGGCTCCCTGAGGGAGTGGCCGAATCCACAAGTGACCAGAATCACTCGGGCAGGGCCTTCATCGTCAGCCTTCATCGATTCTGGTGTCACAGCCCAGCTTTGGAGGACCGTTTGGGGCAGGGTCGCTGAGCACTCTGGCTATGCTGGGGGGGGGGCTCAGAGAGCCTAGAGGTCCACGGCACTGTCTCTCTAACCGACTGTGTTCCCAGCTGTCCTTGGTGGACCTGGGCTGCCCCCCTTTCCAGAATTTGGAGGGTGCCCAGGAAGTTCAGGTCACAGGCCCGTCCCCTTCCGCACACAGCGCGGTCACCTCCTTGGAGGTGGTGCATTTAGGGACATTGGGAACTGGCTGGACGTGCCTGGAGGAGGGTCCTTTCCCCGGTGGGGAGTCGGATGGACGGCGCTGTCTTATAAATGGTCACTTAGGGTCCTAAAGAGTGTGCGACTCTGAAGCTTTCACCAAGAACTCTCAGCAAACCGAGGCTGCAGGACTCAGCCGGGCTTCTAAGGAAAAGCCGGTTTCAGGACCGGAGCCGCTGGGTGGGACCAGCCGTGTGGGGAGACGAAGACTTGCCAGAAAGCCCAGCTCTCGTGGCTCGCCGCCATCTCTCCAAATGCTGCCGTTAGATTAAATAAAACTTCCCACGCGGCCTAGATGACAGATACTGAAGACCCTCCAAGCAGGGTGGCCGGCTTCGCTGCGACGAGGCTAGACGCGGGAAGCGAGACCGCCGCGTGGGCTCCGCGTTTGTTTCTCTGAGGAATTTCTCCGCAGCCCTTGAAACAGCCCTGGGTGCCTGACTTCCCTGGGGATACAGATGAGTGTCTCCCGGTTTCGTGACACTCGGCTGGATCCCGGCCGGCCGGGCGAAGGGCAGCCTGTTCTGTGGACTTGAGTGCGAGCCCCAGGGAGCACCTTGATGGAAAAGTGGGGGGGTAATGAGAAAGAGCTCGGACCTCAGGGCTCCACGGCTCAGCGTCGCCGCCCATTCATCTTCGTGTCGAGAGCGCCACCGTCCAGGGCACGGCTTGCCTTCCTGCCGACCAAGGTGCGCCTGCGAGAGCCAGCTCGGGGCCGGGGTCACCAAGGCCTCTCAGGCGCCCTGGCCGGGGAGGCGAGTCCCCCGGCTGCCTCCGAGGGCGGGGGTGCGGCCCCCTGGCTGGCGCGCTGCTGCGAGTCCTTCCCGGGCCTGCGCTGCCGAGTTGGAAGCGGCCGGGAGGCCGTCGTTTCTCCCTGACTGTCCTCGCAGGATGTTCCTTCCTGGACGCATCCATTCTGGCTGCGTGAAGCCTTGGGTTCTACGCGTCGTTGACGTTTGGGATGTTTTTTCACACCAGTGAAGAGTCTCTCTGGAGCTCGGGATGTGAATGTAGAAGCTGGAGCAAAGCGCTGGAGAGGAAGGATGTCTGGCTGGAGTTTAAGGACGTCCGGCCTTGGCAGGGCCTGTCCGAGGGAAGCCCCTGGGAAATTTGCTGGATCCCATCGCAAACATAGGGGATTAGGGAAGTTTGACAACCCGAACGGTGGTCCCGAACCCGCAGGATTGAACACACCCATCCAGCCCTGCTCCTGCGGGCTGTTGCTGTGTTTGCCAAGCACCCCGGGGTGGGGGCCCTGCCTGAGCTCTGGGTGACCTGGGAAATCATTTTGGCGTTGATCCAACCAGGTTTCGAGAATGTGCTAAACGGCTTCTCCTGTAAATCAATGCCCAGGTCCCATGACTGATACTGCCCTGGGACGTGGCATCGATATTTTCAGGGAGCATTTACAACTTTCGTTACAAAAAGTGACGACGGACAAGCTCGCACCTCTTACGGCACATTCGCCAAAAAGTCAGGGTCTCTATCAAAATCGTGTTTCTCCCTGAGGAATTCCTTGTTGACTTTGTAAGGCCCTCGGGGTTCGGGAAGTGTCTAGGATTTGCAGATAAAAGGACAAAATGCTCGCTAGTTGTCCAGATAACAGGGCATCTGTGGATGGAAGTAGGGTGAGACCAGAGCAAACAGAGCCTTCCCATCTCTGCACAAACTAAACCAGCGCACAGCTCAGATTTCCCCTACCCCTGTGGCTCTGTGTTGCAGAAATGTCCTCCCTTCTCTTTTCTGAGTTTAAAAGAACGTGAAGTGCACGTGTCCACGTGTGTGTCTGTAAATACAGTCAGCCTTGTGGCTTGTGGATTTGAGTCTCTAAGCGTCCGGTGGAGCGAGGGGACATTGTCTGGTCACCCTGGTATTTCTTCCTTTGTGCCCGACCTGTGTCATGTTGTTTTCCATGTTTTGGGCCTTCCGAGTGTTACTAATCTTGGCCGGAAATTCTCGCCGAAGGGAAATAACTCCAAACCATCCATTTCCTCCACTGACAGTGAGCCCCTAACGAGAGCCCAGTGGGGGGAGACTGGACGTGGGGGGTGGTGAGGGAATGTTCTCCCACTTCGGCTAAGAAATTGAATCTCATCATGGTATTTTATAAATATTTCCCCTCTCCGGCGCGTCACCTGATTGCCGGCTCGTCGCTGAGGCCTGGCGAGAGGCGGGGAGAGGTGGCGGAGAGGCCCTCTTCTCAGGTGTGCCCGTGGCCCCGAATGGAAACCAATCAAGGTGCGATTTATGTTCATTAAGTGCTTGTCAAAACTGAAAAATTTTCTAATCAACAGCACTCTCGCCGCGGCCCCCTCGATGGCTGGGGGAGCCGCCTCCTCGAGCGGCTATTTGCCTGTTACAACTCTAGGCTAAACTCCGTGATGATTACATTAGGCTAAGCTGCGGAGTAAATGAACCGTGTCTTATTTAGGTGCCGCGAGCTGCGGCGCAGTCCTGCCCCGCAGGGCACTTGATAGCCCTTTATGGCTTTGGAATTAGTGCGGCTTCCCATTTGCTGCAGGGCGCTGCCGGTTATGCCTTTGAACTCAATAAGCAAAGGGAAGGGGCCTTTTGTTTCCCCCTCTCTTCCTCCCCTGCGTCTCAGCACTTTTGTTTTGCATCTTTTCCAGACGGCATTTTGCAATAAAAATGTCTGACTGCCCCGCGCGTGCCACCCCCACCAAAAACAGAAAGGAAAACAGAAAAACTGGAGAATGTTTGCAGAGGGCCATTTTCCTCCCTGCGCTGCTAAGTGAAAAAGAGCTTGGCCGGTCTCCCCCCCCCCCCCCCCCCCCCGTGGCTTCCTCGGTCCCAGCCGCTTCCTCGAGTGGGAAGAGCCCCGTCAGCTCGGGAAAGGCCCACGTAAAGTTGGGGAGGGGGCAGCGACCCCAGCTTCCGATTGGACGAGAGGAGTAAGACCCAGCGTAGGCCCAGGGCTTGGCATCTTCCCGGCACTTCAACTATTATCTCATTTAATCGTCACAACAGCCCCACGCGGCAGGGTCTGTTATCCCTGTTTTTAAAGATGTGGAAACGGGGACCGAGAAACGATTGGGTGACACGGCCCACACGCCCACATGGCTCCCAGAGCACTGGGCTTGGAACCCAGGCGCTGGCACTCGGAGGCCGTGCTCCGGCCAGGAGGAAGCTGACGGCCTCTTCTGCAGACTCGCTTAGTTTCGGAAACCAGAAAATGCCACGACTCAGTGAACTGGCTGCCGATGATCTGGACTGAGTCCAACTGTATCACCCTAAGCCTCTTCGGCCGCGGGCAGACGCGTTAGGTAAACAGAACAACGCCGTCAAAGCGCAGCACGGGGGAGAAATAAACAGTAAGGCTTCTAGACAGGCCCAGTGACAGTTTAAAGGTCAGGAGAAATATTTAAATTGTGTGATGGGCAAAAACCAAGGTGGGCGCTTCTCTGTCCTGCGATGGGTCCCATGGCAGAAGAGGCCAAGCGACCATTAGTGCTGGAAGGACAGATGTGTAGGCAGATGTGTATGTTCTTCCGTCTTAAAAATCCGTCTTTAAGACCGGCCGGCGTGGCTCAGGGATTGAGCGTCGGCCCACGAGCCAGGAGATCGCGGTTCGATTCCTGGTCAGGGCGTGTGCCCGGCTGCGGGCTTGATGCCCAGCAGGGGGCGCACAGGAGGCAGCCGATCAATGACTGTCTCTCATCACTGATGTTTTTCTCTCCCCCTCTCCCTTCCTCTCTCTGAAATCAATAAAGACATATTTTTTTAAAAAATCTGTCTTTAAGTGCTGCGTATTCCAGCAAATTCTCCCCAAGAAATCTCAAGTTTTAAAGAGCGTCAGATAGACCTCGTATCATCATGGCGACAGTTCCGATATAACTCAAAATTTCTGACTACTGGTCCGGGTGTTTCAGGCCATATGCAATTATTAAAATAGTCACCTAGCCCAGGGGTGCTGTCGGCTCCGTGACGTTCATGGCAGTGAGGTCTCCTTCGGAAGAGGCCCACGGTGACTGAGGAGACAGGAAGCCACTTTCATATCCGACACATTCGTCTTCTACAGGCTCGGTTCCAACATGCGGGAGCAACAGCTGGTAAAACTCAGTTTAAACTGAAGTGAGAAAAATCCTTGCAGGGGAAAGATCAGTACACTACGTCAGCCAAGGCACATAAAATCAAGAAGCAAAAGGTAGACCTGGCCCGCGTGGCTCTGGTGGTTGGGTGTCACCCGCTGCACCCACAGGTCAGGGCACGCGCCCGGTTGCGGGCTCAATCCCCACTAGGGGGCGTGCAGGAGGCAGCCAATCAACAATGACTCTTTCATCATGGATGTTTCTCTCTCTCCCTGTCCCTTCCTCTCTAGAAAATCAATAAAAACATTTAAAAATATAGGTTTATTTTTTTTAAAGAGGCAAAAGATATACAGTATTTATAATGCAGTTTGGAATTTTCTGCCGTTTTGATTTATATTATAATAACCTACTCCTGTTGGACTTCAGCCCGCAAAGTTGGGAGCACGTGGGCTGGAGGGCGAGCCCTGGCGGTGGGGTCGGAGCGCTCTCTGTAGTACATGAAGCCTGCCCGCTGCTCAGCATTTGGAAGGCATCGAGCTCGTGGCGAGACGTGCAGGTTTGGAAAACCCTCATTGTCACGGGAAAGCTCAGATGTTGTCATGGGCCACAAATACTGTTTTCAAGACAATATCTGCCAAAAACTCAAGAGTGAATAATTATAAAGTGCAACATAGTCATTCTTTCAAGTAAAAGTGTCGTCCCAGTAAAAAGGAGCTAGTTTAGCTTGTAACTCAAACAGCCGTGGAAGCAGTTTTCTGCAAGGTAACCCTCGGCCTCAGGACGCAGCAGGTCACTGCCCCCCCAGGAAATTAGAAAGACGTACTCAAGGGTTGAAATTTTTTAAAAATCTACTTTGGGTGGGGGGAAAGGAAGGGAGAGAGAGAGACATTGATTTGCTGCTCCACTTACACATTCATTCATTGATTCTCGTATGCGCCCTGACCAGGGATTGAACCTGCAAACTTGGCGTATCAGACGACACCCTAACCAGCTGAGCCACCCAGCCAGGGCCCTGCGGGCTTCTTAAGAACATTTTGAAATGAAACTGTTCTTGTTTGTTTGTATTTAGCGAGCGCGGCAGTGAAGACAGTAATGAGCAAAGTAGGACAGTTTGGTCCTCTGCCTGGGCTCGTGCTAAGTAAGGAGCCAGCAGTGACAGCCACCATCGCTTTTGCAATATCAAAGCAAGTTTCAACACAGTGAAAAAAGCAGACAGTGTCTTGGAGTTGTTTAAAAATATGTTGAACCTGTGACACCCCCTACCCTCCAGTCGGGTTTCCAGGACTACAGTTTGAGCATTGCTGAGGCTGAGGATGCAGAGGAAAAGCCTAATGAGACCGACCATGGTAAAAAGACCAAAGCAAATGTCAGCGTGTCCGAAGTTATCTAACTTAGACCAAATCTGACCTATGAATGTAAAATATTAAATTTCTCAAGTTATGTACAAGTAGGAACCAGTACCTATTGGGAAAACGTAACAGGAACAAAGATTCCCATTATTATTTCCACCATTTGATTATGAGAATGAAGTGTCTTAATACTTTATAAAAGTATGTGTAGCCCAGCCAGTGTGGCTCAGTGGTTGAGCGTCGACCCATGAACCAGGAGGTCAGGGTTCGATTCCAGGTCAGGGCACGTGCTGGGGCTGCGGGCTCGATCCCCAGTAGGGGGCGCTCAGGAGGCAGCCGATCAATGTCTCTCTCTCGTCATTGATGTTTCTATCTCCCTCTCCCTTCCTCTCTCTCTCAAATTAATTTTTTAAAAAAACACACTTTAAAATAAATCAATAAAAAGTAGGTGTAAAATTGGAGTGATGTGGATTGCGTTACCTGTACTTGAAGAGAGTAGACTTCGAAAGCGTGCCCGGCTTTGAGACGCCAGTCCTACCGTCCGCGCATTTCAGTTGAGCTTTAAGATCTTGTTAACTGCTCTTGGTGCCCCTGTGAACACGTCGGGCAACCCATCTTTCACCAGACAGCCATGGGTAACACACCCGGGCGGGAGGTAGTGCAGATCAATATAGAAGAGTGTTTTTAGGGACTGTTGATGGATTGCTGTATTCCCAGCTTAACTTGAGGGCCAGATGCCCCAGAGCTGACTAAGATGAACTTGTCATTTACCGAGAACTGTACAGGCCACCGCACGCGCGGAGGGCTCTGGGGTCCCCGAGACGAGGCAAGCGCGTCTTCCCCTGGGTGGTTTCGGGGAGAGCTCCTGCGTTTTTTAAAGCAGCCTCGTGTGGTACTCTGAGGTGGACCCCGGACCATCTCCTTGCCGGAGCACAGTGTTGGTTACCCAGGTGACAGTCCCCCGGTGACGCGGAACCGTGAGACCTTAGGACCGCCGGTCCGTTCTCCGCGCCGGGGACCTGGTGGGTGACTCCGGCCCTCGCGCTGGAGGCTCCGCAGAAGGTGGCAGCGAGCTGAGCGCCGTGGCTCTGCCGCTCGCTCCCGAGCAGGTTCCTCTCACTGCAGCTCATTTGCGTCTGGGACATCAATTAGCATGTTTGTTGAGGCTAATTGAATGAAACTCAATCATAGCTCTTAATTGCCTGACTATGTGAAAAGAAATCACATTAATGCAGCTAATTAAGTGTACAGCAATAGATGCAACATAATTAGGAGCGAAATGCAAAAAACAAGGGATTGCGGAGGTGCGGAGCCGGGGCGCGGGGGGACCCGGGGCCGCGGCGGTGGAGCCATCCACGCGTCTGGACGGGTCCCTCCGCTCCGGCGCCTGCTTGGAAAGAATCCACATGATGAGCTTGGACGACTTGAGAAGAAAAGTGCAAGTAGGTTCGCAATTACTACTTTTTCAAGCTGTTGAGGGGCAGGAGATGGCACCTCTGGGGGGCCGGGCTCTTGAGTGGGCCCCGGGGACTTGTTAAGTGCTGTTTAAAAGTACTTGGCTTTGAATTAGCCTCACGCCTTGTTAAAGGGCTTTCTCCCCTTTTATCTTCGATCAGCATTTTCTACAAGGAACCGGGAGAAGGGTACTATCTGTCGCATTTGCATATCAAAATCGAGCTCGCCGTCTCTCTCCCCCCCGGGGAGGTCCCTGCCTCAGACCCCTCGGGCTGCACAGCCCACTTCTGAGGGGCGACATGGTTTAGTGGTTGTCCCTTTAATTCCTCCGTGCCAGGCCCAGGAGAGATGAAAAGGACCAGTTCCTTTTTTCAGAAACAGGAAACTCGTTCCTCTCGGGAGAAGCGAGCCGTGGAGCCGCAGTCTCACGTGTCCCCACCTGCCACCTGTTTCCGCAGCACCACCTGGAAGGGCCTTCGTGGCGCAGGACATGCCTTCTCTGAAGCTTTTAAAAGACCCTAGTGAAATATAAAAATGGCCAGACTTCTATTCCGATTTTTTTTTTTTTTAAACAGCTAGTTCTTGTGAAGTTTCAGCACCTAAGTAACTCAGGCGAGAGAGCAGATCCTCCGGCCCACGCTGAGCCCGAGACAAATGCGTTGGTTCCCTCGGCGCACTCAGCCCCAAAGAGCAGGCTCTTGGTAGATTTCTGTAATAATTTCGAATAAAACGTCCTGGTTATTGTATGTGAGAACGTGCCTGTTGCAAGAGCCCATGCTGAGGCTTAGTCACTCTCTGATTAGCCTCATTTCGGAGCCCATGAGCAATAAATGCTCAATTACGCTCCTGTTATTGTATTTTAATTTGTGAAGAATTGGCATTAAAGAAGAAAGTTGTAGCAAGTTGATATTTTTAGAGGAGTAACTGCACAAAGGAGTTCATTACTCCCGAGCCTCAACTCTGGTTTTGAACCTTGGCCTCGCGTATTTTCCACGGGTGTTGGTGGACGTACGTGAAAGATGCGTAAGAACAACCTTTTAACGACCTTGACTCTTGGCCCCACGCTAACCAAAGGTCACTTGCAGCTTCGCCAAGCTCTTTGCTCCCGCCCTTGACCCACCCAACTCGGTCACGAGCCTGCCTGTATTTCTTGCAGTCCACCTGCCCCGCCGTCCGATGTAATGATAACTGTGTTTACATCTTTGGTCCGCAGCTTTTTTTCATAGTTACATTTGGGGGAGTTTTCCAAGCATCTTGATTTCCATGTGAAGTTTTCAGCCTGTTCCCAGCTGGACACACCTCCCCTTCCCCAGACCCACGACTGTCCTCCAAGGTGGCCGTGGCCCACCCCCCGGCCCCAGCCTGCCCCGTGGCCGTCCGGGTGACCCTCTCTGAGCCACCTCTGGGAGCTTAAACACACAGCTTGCCCAGCCCGGGGTGCTCATGGCTGCACCTCTGAAGAAGGCCCAGCTCTCCCACCCCCCACCCCCGAGGAGCTTTGCTGAGTTGGCCCCACTCCGGTGCGGCCTCTCGTCTCTGCCCTCAGGTCCTCCGGGTCCTGCCTCGGCTTTTGGAGCTGTTGCTCTGCACTGGGAGCTGGCCTCTGGAGGGCGGTCCTTAGGAAGTCCCTGGGGACCCTGAAGCACCCCTCCTCCTGGCCTAGTGCTTGGCAAACTGTCGAGGTTCTGTCATTTCCGTCAGAGTGTCTCCCCGAGTGGCGGTGCCCCTGAGTGATAGTTTCTCCTCTTGCTCTCCCCTCCTCTGTTGAGAACCCCCCGCCCTCCTCAGCCTGGGTGGCTCCCGGGCAGCCCCACCTCTGACTGTTGGGGTTGTGGGGTGAGGTGTCGTCCCTGGACCCCCGAAGCTGGAGAGAGAGGGCAGCTCTTTCACACTCCCTGTCTGGAGGCCCCACGCTTGGCCTCCTTCCCGCGTGTTGGATCTTATGCTTCGGGGTCCTTTCTGTGTCAGTCCCATCAGCAAGCGTCCTGCCTGCCAGCACGTCCGGTGCCGGGTGGTGGAAGGTCTCCTATTGAATCTCTCTCGGCTGTTTGACATTTGAACAGGATTACATGCAGAACGTCCACGGCAAAGAGATCGACCTTCTGAGAACCACCGTGAAGGTCCCCGGGAAGAGGCCCCCCCGCGCCACGTCGGCCTGTGCGCCCATCTCCAGCCCCAAAACCAATGGCCTGTCCAAGGACATGAGCAGTTTACACATCTCTCCAAATTCAGGTAAGCGCACAGCAGGCTCGCCGCGAAGGCCGGTGCTGCTGGCTGAGCTGGTGGGTTGTCGGGACGTTGGTCACGATGCGGCCGATTGAGGTCTCGAAGCCCCTCTCTCCCGTCAGCGGTCCCTTCCTTTACAGTCCAGGGGTGGGGAACCTTTCTCCTGCCGAGGGCCACTTGGATATTTATAACATCACTCGTGGGCCATACAAAATTACCAACTTAAAAATCAGCTATGAAAAAGGCTCCTACATTTATTGAATTTCGAGTCCTGCCTGCGGTTGCCTTGGCAGGGCCAGACCCAATGATTTCGAGACCATGTACGGCCCTCGGGCCGGATGTTCCCCACCCCTGCTCTACACTGTGGGCTCTGTGCCATGTAATGATAACTTTGTTTACATCTTTGGTCCACAGCTTTTTTTCATAGTTATATTTGGGGGAGTTTTCCAAGCATCTTGATTTCCATGTGAAGTTTTCAGTCTGTTCCCAACAAGCACACGGTGGCACTTTGAGTCAGCGACACAAACCAGACCACGAGGTGGTCCCGGAGCCCGGTGGTCGCAGGTGCAATAGCGCGCGGTGGAGGGTTTCGGGGCCTTAAAGACATGAGTGAGTTGTTACGGGATCGGGGATTCGCAGGAACTGATTCGTAGGGACCAAGTGTGTGAACGTGAACCGGCCACTTGGAGCGAGATTGATCAGAAACCGTGGGACCCACAGAGAACGTAAATTCTCGCAGCTTTATATTGTAACTGCTGCGCCTTTCTTCAACCCGGAGTTAGTTTTCTTTACTCCCTTTTAAGGGGGAATTAGCTTTTTCTCAGAATTAGATGCGTTGAGACAGTCCTGGTAATTGTAAGCCATTCAGATGTCACAGGTCGTTCCCGGTTAAGTCTGCAAGCGGCGGGCTGTGGCTCTGAGCTCCCGAGGTTCCTGGTCAGGGGACAGGTTTAGTTGCCATGCGAATCCTCTGCCGCTCGGACCCCTGCAGCGCGGGGAGCCTCTGTCTTTCTCCCTCGAGGAGCCCCTCTCTTCCCTCCGGCCGCCGTCCCTTCCTCCTGGAATAAACTCCTGTTCTGCGGCGGTTCTGCGTGTGTCTGCTTCTCAGAGGCCACGTTGGTTGTCCCTTCTCTGAAACGTGAAATCCTTCGAGGGGGGGGGTGCTGACCCCGCAGGTCTGCGGCGTAAACAGCACCGGTTGGTGGGAGCCGGGGCATAGAAGGGAGCGGGAGTTTGGGGTGCGTGAGCCGGGGCTCTGCTGCTGGATGCCGAGGGGTGTTGGGCGGGTAAGTGACCGCACATCACCACCGCATCAGGCTGACCTGGCCTGGCCTGTGTGTCACCCATGTGATGGCAGGTGAGGTCACACGGGAGGGCTGGAAAACTCACCAAGTGCAATAGAGACGTGAGCTGTTACGAATGAAGCAACCTGGGCTTTCTGCTCACGGAGACCTCGGTTCATTCCCCGGGGGGGTGAGGTCCTCCTGTCTGGGCTCTAGGACCTGGACCCTCCTTCCCGGGCGCACCTGGCGTCTCCCTTCTCAGGATGGCGCCCGCACCCTGCGGGCTAAAAAGAGGGAAAGGCTGCCCAGGGAAACACTTTGTCTCTAGGGAACGCAAGCCTTTGCTACTTTGTATTTCTTTACTTACTGAGCACCTGCGGGGTTGGACGTGCGCTGGAGGCGGGGCCTGAGCCCTGTAACCAGCTGTAACCCGCTGGCCTCCGCTCTCCCCCGCCCATCCCCTCACACCTGTCCCTTTACCTGCTCAAGTCAAGAAACATTGATGGCGTTTGTGGGGGTTTTTGTTAATCCTCATATGAGGGTATTTTCCCCCCTTTTTAATATGTAATCAAATTATGCCTTTACTTCTCCAGTTTTTCTACTTTGGATGTTTAGAAAGCCTTCAACAACCTTGAAATCAGATCACAATTCATATATATGGATTTTCTTTTCTTGTTTTAGGCATATCCAACTTTTTATTATAAAAGTTTTCAAACATACTGAAGAGTTGAAATAATAGTATAATGAACGACTATATACCTTCCAGGTCCATTTTTTAAAAAAAAAAATTGTAACCACTTACCCACCTTTAATTTGTTTGGGTCTATTCTATGTAATGGGACTTCTAGTTAAACTTAATTCAAATAGGTAACTAATTGTTCTTTCTCTCTTTGTTGAATGTTTGCTCTTCCTGTTGATCCTGTGGGTCCCCTTCATTGTAACACTAACTCATTTCGTCCAATTCCCTGTGTGTCTGGGCTCGAGAATCTGTTCCACTGACCTGCTGTTTCCCGGCGGCTCTCGCCTGGCGCCGAGTCACCAGGCGTCCTCCAGCTTTTCTGGGCTATTGCCGCACGTTCGTTTTTTTTCCAGTAGACTTCAGAATATCTTCCCCTTAAAAATAATCCCACATGACTCCAGTCGTCACTGCTTTTGCCCTGTCAGCGGTGGGGGACCCGAACCTCGACCTCCGGCGTTTCCCGCCGGGGAACACAGTTCTTTCCCATTGTGAGGACATTTATCTGTACCCCTCAGTAAAGCTGAACACTTCCTTCCTTCAGCTCCTGTGTCTGTCTGGTTAATCCATCTGTTAAGTTTATAATTTTTGGGGAATCGTGGGACTAGTCTTTAGGGGATATATATATATGATATCCTCTAATCGGTGAGAAATAAGGCAGCTCCTGATTTTTGTGTGTTTTCTCTCTAGCAGGCTTGCTGAGCGCCTGTTAGCCGGCATAGCTGTCCGGATGTTTCTCTTGAGTTTCTAGCACCCGCAGCCACAGAGCCGGCCCTGTTTCCGTCGTCGCGGCGCCTGGCCGTGCGTCGGTGTGGACTTTTCGTTTCTACCACGCGCTTCAGTGATGTGGGTCTTGCTGTTTTACCTCCTGCGCCACTCACTGCCCGCGATCGCTGGGTCTGCTGTGTGTCCAGGCCTGATCGGTGCGCTGGAGAGCGGGGGGCAGGGGGTGTTACAAGACCCCCCCCAGGGGCTGACACTCGGTGGGGGTGGAGTCAGACGATAAACACACAGACAAGGCCACTGAAGCCGGCAGGAACTGCTGTGGGACAGCGGGCGCCAGTGGGTAGAGCGGTGCTGGTGTTATTTCCAGTTCTGGGGGGAGGTTTGCCAGCGTCCGAATGTAGACTAACTTTCATACCATAAAACGTTGGGAATCCAATGGCCTTAAAGTCAGCGTGGGGCTCGCGGAAGGGGAGGGAAACCCGTTGTCAAACTAGAAACTGGATCTTTACGTTACTGGGCTACCTCGCATGCGCCTCCTGAGCCCCGGCCTCGTGTTGGGGGCTGCGAGTGAACCGGAGCAGAAGAGCCGCAGCGGAGATGGGTCTGAGCCCCGTCAGCAGCTGGGGAGCTGCAGGCACAGCCGCCCAGGGCACAGTCCAGCAGCGCTGGCCAGTGGCTTCCCCGCCACCCACACCGCTGAGAAGTGAGCGACATCCCGGGAGGCGGGCACGTGCGGGAGGCAACCAATCGATGTGTGTCTCTCAAATCTCCCCCCCTTACGCTCTCTAAAACTCAATGGAAAAAAATATCCTCAAGTGAGGATTAACAATAAAAAAAAGACAGTATTCTTTCAAAGAGTGATCGTTTGGGGAAAGAGAATTTAAGAGGAAATTATAACTACTATCATCAGACAGGTTTGAAGAGGTTAGTTACTGTATCCATAAAATGAAACAAACAAAAGGATTGAAAAGCCAAAGAGTTTTTGAAAATTAAATAGGCGAGTTAAATACCCTAAGTAGCTCTGCTAAGGACACTGTTGGTAGTCAGAGATGTCGCAGAAGGAAATACGCTAGAGGTGAGGAAGACACGCTGGCGTCTTCCCATCGGAAGAGTCAGGTGTCGAGATGGATGGGGGAGGAAGGTCCGTACACAGAGAGCCCCTGAGCTAGAAGAGCAAGGTTACCCGCAGAGGTGGGGCCTGGACCGTGGCCTTCTAAGAACGAAAGGATAACAGAAAAGTTCCCTTCTAAAGACAAATAATTTTGAACCTAGACGCCTACACAGTGCCAGACTATTACCCATCAAGTGTGAAGGTAGAAAAAAAGACATTTGTAGACATACAACGTTTCCCTCTCCACGGCTTTTTGAAAAAGCTACTTCAGCATCTACTCCAGCAAAAAAAAAAAGCCAAAAGATACATATTTGTTTGGCCGGTTTCATTCCCCTCCTGCGTCATGTCTTTCCCGATCTCCGAGCCCAGCGCTCAGGGCACCCGTTTCTGTCCCTGTGGCTCCGACCTCACGTTGCCTTTCTAACGGGAAACCATCCAAAGTCACGTTTTAGAGGATCCACCCAGCTGTGATTTCAGGTACACTTCCAGAGAAGGCGGGCAGGTGTCCACAGGTGCTTCCTGACCTGAGTTTTCGGCCAGGCTGCTTTGGGGGGATTGTATCCTCATGGGACAGAAGGCAGTTACGTTAGCTCTGACCGATATTTTGACATTTAGGTAGAGAGCAGGAAAACATAATGGCCTGAAGTAGGGCCTCTGGAGTCAGAAACACCACAGTGCACCCCACTCCCCCATCTCAGGACCTTGTGCAGTTGTCTCTCTATACTCAACATCTTTGTCTTTAAAATGGGAAAGTGGTACCTACGTCTGCTCTTAGGACAACAGGCCACCTGCCTTTGCAAAGCTCAGCCCAAGGTGAGTGAGTCCCCAGAATCGTATGATTTCGTCGTCATAGTTGTGCTCATCGCTGATGAAGGAGAGGAGGGAAGAGGGGAGAGAAGTCGGTTTTGAATTAATTTTTTAAATGCCATAAAGTTTGTTTATATAGCCTTTAAGTAGACATAATGAGTTATATTTAAACCCGTGTCCCCCCCAACAGACAATGTGCCCCCCTCTGTAACAGCAGCGGCCCGGACAGGCGAGGGAAGTGCTCCTGGGGACTCTCGGGGTCTCCGTGGGCGGCTCTGCTCCAGTCCTGGGCGCCCCCTCGTCTCTGTCCCAGCTTTCGCCACAACTCCTGGCGGCGACGTTGCCTTCTGAGCTGACAGGCACCTGTCTCCTTTCCCTAGCGCGGGTCTTTGTTGGCCGCCTGCGTCTGTGACTGTTTTTACCCTAACCAGATGGACGCGTAGACCTGTCACCGGAAACCTTTCCTCCTCCCTCACCGCCCTCCACTTCGCCCCCCCCTCCCCCAGTGGTTTCAAAACCCTGGAGCCCTCAGGAGGGCTGGGGCCGGGCTTCCAGGGGCGGGGGCGGGGATCTCCGTGTGTTTTGAGTGTTGAACTGCCGTTGACATCGAAAGTCTCAACCATGCTGTTTCCTCCACACTCCAGTAATCAGGACATCCAGCAAGCCCATAAAAAACCAAACTAATAGCATGAATATTCAGTGACCTAGAATACTAATTATCGTCATGAATATTAATGCCGTCGGACCTGCTCGCTCCTCTCCTCTCTCTTCCTCTCCCTTCCTCCTGCCTCGCTCCCTCTCTCTTTTTTTCCACTTAGCCGGCTCTGAAGATGGGTCATAATGAGAGCATTTAGGAGGGAGCCCGCTCTCCGCCGTGACAGGGGCCGGGTAATAAGGAGAGCTTGATTAACGCGGCGCACTTGGGGGAGAGATGAGAGGCTTCACGTGGGCCCGATCGGGGGAGGCGATGAGGCACCGGCGGCTCTGTTGCTGCTCCCTGAGATTAATGAGGCCTAAGAGTGCATTAGGAACAGTGACAAAGGTTTCATCTAATGGGCTCAGTCATTTTTCCTTTGAGTGACAGACGCACAGAAGTAATTGGCTGTGCAGAATGGCAGCTCATTGGCGGTACTTAAGGATACATTATCCCCGTTGTGTGGCCCGCAGAGGCTGTTTATCAAAACCGCTCACACTGCAGACGCCGTCGCTAAGCTGCTGTTACAGTGGTAATAGCTATTAAAAAAAAAAAAAATAACGCCACATCCGAACGAGAGCCCTGGCTGTCTCCTAGAAACAAAGTTTTTCTTTGTTTAGTTTCAAATGGTCTAGAAAACATTTTAATAACTACGGAGTCCGTTGCGTGTACGGATGAGCCGCGCGGGCCGCCGCGTGGCTCCCGGCTCCCGAGTCGCTCGCTGCCGCGGGGCCGCCCGGCGCAGCCTCAGAGCCTGGCTCCTGCCGGGCCACCCCACCCGTTAATCTCCCACACCGGGGACTTCGCTGACAACGTGGAGCCCTCGATGTATACGCTGGGTGACTTCTAAATGCTTTTTTCCAGCGACTTGGTAGACGTCCCAGAGGAAAGCCTTCTTGGCGGCCGATTGTTTTGCTGAAAAATAATCCGGAAATCAGTATCGCGCGACAATAATCTGATCCCATAAACCGGGTCTTAGTGGAGCAGGCTTCGGTGGCCATTTAATAAGTTTTTATTTTTAGGGGGAATGAATGTTCTGCGGGATTTCTCTTCGACTGAGATTTCGGGAGTTAGCTGCCTCGGGAGTTAGGAGCTGCGGCGTCTTCCGCTTTGTGAGAAACGCGCTCTTACTGTCAGCGGTTTCTGTAGCCGCATCTCTCCCACCGAGATTCCGCAAATGTGTTACATTGTTTCCATCACTAAATTGTCAACTCTCTGGGGCACAGGTCCTCAGTGCTCCTTCTTTGTTGCCCTCTCCCAGTTTTGTGACCCAGCAGTTACTTCTTCACTCAGTAAATGTGGGTATCGCCCGTCACGGGGGATGCAAGTGATGAAGGCTGAGGGTCGGTGCTGTTTACTTTAAAATTTTTTTTATTGATTTTAGAGAGAGGAAGAGAGAGAGAGACATCAGTGTGAGAGAGGAGCACCCATCGGTTGCCTCCCGAACGCGCCCCTACCGGGATTCGAACCCACAGCCTGTGCATGTGCCCCGACCGGGAATCGAACCCGCGCGACACTCCAGCCGACTGAGCCGCACCGGTCAGGGCGAGGGTGAGTATTGTAACCTCCCCTGGTCAAGGTCACTGGGGCACAGTTCGAACTCAGAACCATACTGTCCAGTTTAGGGAAACCTTCAGTCACCTCAACTCTGAGTGGGGTGTTCTTTGCCGTAAGAACCAACAGCAGCCCGATCCGTGTCGATTTCAGTTAAACGCGTGAGGCGGGTGTTAGATGCCGAGCTGTGCGCGCATCTCTGGGAACAGAGATCCCTGTAAGGAAATAAAAATGGCTTTAGAAACTTTTGGTTTTCCTCTCAAAAATGTACGCTTGGCGAAGAAATAGCGTCTCTGCTGTGGACGTGCTGCTCTCAAGCCCAGCACAGTGGTCGGCGTGGAAGAGCTGCCACGGGAGGGGTGGGCCCGGAGGCGGATCTCCACGAATCGTCCAGGCGGCCGTCAGGGAGGAGGCCGCCCGCTGGCCGGGCCTCGGCTGTGCCTGGGCCTTGGGAAAGAGCCCGTCCGTGCTGGAGTCGAGTCCGTGATGGTCCCGCCTGCTGCTCCCTCCTTCCCGCATCGGTGGAGGAGAGTTGTCATGGTTTTTAATTGAAATTTTTTTATAAAGAGAGGAAGGGAGAGGGAGGAAGAGAGGAACATTGATGTGAGGGACACACTGACCGGCTGCCTCCTGCACGCCCCCTACGGGGATCACCTTGGCCTCCTCCCTGACAATTGGAAAATTCAGTGGTAGCCAGAGAAATCTCCCCTCAAAACCATGCTGACAAATCAAAATGAATTTTGTGCAGATCACGCCTGTTGCGTTTATCATATGAAGGAGGAAGGGTGTTTTAAAGATGGTACTGTCCCGCGTGGCAAAAGAAGGCGCTAAGCAGTCGGATTGGGTCGTAGGGGCTGTAAAACCAACCGAGAGCCTGGAGGACAAGATCTGGGCGTCTTGGACTGTTTTATGAAACATTATTGCTTGAATGCTATCATCGTATTTTATTGCTTAAAAGAAAATCCTTAGTTTTGTCCTGTGTAACGCTGTCGCAGCTTAACACTACTGTATCGCGTGCGAATTCGTTCACGCGCCCCTCCCAGACACGGGGTGTAGCCAGTGCGCATCCCGCGAGCGTCCTGGAGTCGGCCTGCGTCGGCGGCGGGGTGGGGCCCGCAGTAAGGCCCCGACCCGCGGCGGCGAGGGGTCCTGGAGCCGGTGAGCGCGGGCACGCGAGAAGCCGCGCTTATACCTGGAGAAGGCAGGCTTTGTCTGGAATAGATGTTCAAACTTATTTCTAACTGTACTCACTTAAATGATGACTTACCTTCTGACGTGCTTATTGCTTTCATCTCGAATCGGACCAGACACCAAACCGTATCATCCGCGAGGTGGACAGTAACCCAGCCACGGGGGGGGTCCTAGCTCCCCGCCCCTCCCATCAGTGTGTCCCCCTCTCTCTGCCCTTTCATCAGTGTACCTCTGACAACTTTGGTGTCACTGTCGTCACACCTTGGGAACTCGGGAAGGCTGACGTGGCAGGAATGTGGCTGAGCTGCCCCTGTGCGCAGCACTGTGCAGTAGGTGCCCACAAATGCCACTGCGTGGCGAATGTTTGGGGTCACGCAAAGCGGGGGTGACTACGACGCAGATATGAGGCAAACGGCAGGAGCAGCTCACCCAGGAGAAACACCGTCACGAGAAAAACACTCAGACTCCTTAGATAGTAAAGTCAAACCAATTAGCAACATCACCAGTGAACGCTTTTGCTAAAAAATAAACTACAGAGAAAAGGAAAACCCACTCACTGTTGGTAAAATTAATAACCACTAACGCCTACAGAGCCTTTGCAGGTTACAACATACTTCGTGTAATTAAAGCCCGATATCAACCACATGGGCATGTTATTCTCATAATTATTGTCATTTCATTATTATTATTATTTTCACTTTATAAATTTTCAACTGAATTAGTCTTCCAGATGCCCAGGCTCCATCTTTTTAAGCCCACTGGTCATAAAGAAAATTAATTGGAAACATATATCATGAGTCAGAAAGCTGTTAATGCTCTTTGACCCAACAATAACTCTTCTGGGTCTCTATCCTAAGAGAAAAATCTAAAAACAGAAGATGTCCTTTGCAGTATTGTTTATAAATAAGAAAATGGAAACAACCCAAGCTATCTAGAAGTAGAAAAACAGTAATATAAATGATCTACATTTAATCAGTAAGATGTTCTGTATTTAAAATCAGTGTGTCCCAGCCGGCATGGCTCTGGGGTTGGTCATTGACCCGTGAACCGGGAGATCACAGGTTCGATTCCTGGTCAGGGCCCGTGTTTTGAGCTCAGTGCCCAGTAGGGGGCGAGCAGGAGGCAGCCGATCCATGATGTTTCATTTCTCACCAACATCTCTATTCCTTTCCCTTCTTTCTCTCTAAAAATCAATAGAAACATATTTTAAAAAATAAAAATAAAATTAATATGAAGATTATGGAACCACATGGAAAATGGGAGACAGTCCCATCAAAGAAGCGTAATATAAAGTCACATCTTTTCATGGCCAGGAGCGAGAAAACTGTGTTTCATGTAAGATGCTCTGTTTGGTGGAATTTTTGTAGACTTCTGTCTCATTACTTTTATATCTGTACCATTTTGCAAGATAACCTTTAAGAGATTCGTACGACAAAAGACTCCCATTTTTCCCCCTTGGCACCATCATTAAACGGGGAGAAGTCAGAATAGAACAGTTTCCACCTTTCAGGAGAGAAGAGTGAACTGTCTAGTTCCAGGACTTCAGTTCCGAGCGCGGCCACAGCGCTGCAATTACATTTCCCCTCACGACTGGGCCTGGAGTGCATTCCTTTTTTCCTCTGGTAAGCATACTGTGGAAATTTAAAAAAAAAAAAAAGCATAGTAGTCTGAGAAACACAAGATTCCTGCCTCAGTGGTTGTGCTGAGGGGCACGTTTACAAAACGAGGCCACGTAAGAACGAGGCCTGGACGCCCACGTCTCTGAGAGAAGACCCTGAACGTGTCCTCGGAAGCGGTCCCCTTGCCCGAAGTCCCGGTGGCCAGGAGGGAGGCGGGTTTCCGATGCGGACAGTGAGGCGGGCGGGCCCTGCTCCCCGGCACCGGAGTCGTCAGTATCTCACTTTTTATGGTAGTGCTGTGAATTATGTCCTTTTCGGGGTTATAATTAGAGGCCGGGACAGATGGCGAAGGCCTCGTCAGAAGTGGTGCGGCCGTTAGACGGGCCGTGTCGTCCGGTCCTGATCCTGGCAGATCTGGTTTCCGTTGGGCACAGAGCCGGGGGCGGCGCGGAGGCAGGTTTGCAAGGTGACCTCGCACCCTGCGCAGGGTGGGGCCTGGCCTGCGCCAGCCGTGGCTCTGTAGGTCCCTAGGGTGGGGCCTCCGAGGGGAGGGGGAGTTTCTACCCACCGAACTCCTGTAATTCTTACCTTTTTAATTACAAACCTCCGCGGTGGGAGTGAGAGTTGGTGTCACACTCGCTTCCTCGGAGTCCTCTTTGGGCTTTTTTCCCCGAGCATCTCCATGCACATGAACTTCAGCATCACCTGTCGCCTGGAGTCGCGGCTCTTTTTCAGGCGATTTAACCAAGAAGTCGGATGCTAAGGATTGTTTCCAGTCCGCGCCGGGGGTGAGGCCAAGTCGGGTTTGTGAAGATGGACCGAGATGGGCACCGACAGTGAGCAAAGGGCTGTAGTTTGAAAGAGATGATTGCTGATGAGCCTTTGCTTGAATGCTATGAAAAGCCCATTGCAGAGTGTATTTTTTAAGAAATCAGAAGAGGCTATTTTTAATATAATAATCCTCTCGCTGAAAAGAGGGGCTCTGGCTTTGATGCCGTTCGGTGGATGAAAACACTCGCTCGATGGGAAACCCGCATCTTCTGCGCCTCTGAGATCCGCCCGGCAACACACTGCCACGCATTCAGATAGAAACGCCGGGTTCACTTTGAAATGCAAATTGTTTAAAGAAAAATAGCATATGGTGGAGGTAAGTACCTTTTCAGATCAACTCGTACACTTCAGGGCTGTAGGAGAGCTAAAATTATTCTTTGGGAAAAATCTGGCGCTTTGACGCGGGGCGAGCGCTAATCAGGGCGCCCGTGAGCGCGCGGATCCAGATCAAGGGATGGCCCTGGGCCGGATTAGCATGGTAATGGGCGCCCCCTGCTAATTGGCCGCAGCTCAGCCTAGACGGGGTACTTGAGGACACACTGTGGCTGAATTCAGGAGTGGGCCAGGAAGTGGGCCCTGCCTGTCACGGTAACGCCGGTAATACCTGGGGACACCAGGGTCCCGGCTTTGTAGGGTGGGCGGTTCTGTGGGACTTAATGCTGGTGAAACTGCCTCCGCCCGACCTGACTCCACCTCTTACGCTTTCTGACCTCACCTCCGAATGCACAAACCATTCAGATGATCTTCTCCGGCTTGGTGTTTTTTTTTGGGGGGGGGGGGTAATGTTATAATGTTATAATGTAGAAAGTGCGGAATCCTGAGTTAAAGCTAAGAACGTGTCCAGGTGAGCAGCACCCAGGTCGGTAAGCAGCAGGTGGCCAACTGCCCAGGAGGCCCCTGTGGGCCACCTCCCGTCACTGCCCACACTCCCCCGAACACACACATGCACACACGCTCACGCTGACACTCACACACATATATACACACATGCACACACACATATACACACATGCACACACATATACACACATGCACACACTCACGTATATACACACATGCACACGCATATATATACACACACGCACATACACACACATGCACACACATGCTCACACTCACACATATATACACACATATACACTCACACACACACACTCGCGGGTGATGACCGTCTGATTCCTCACTCCGCAGGTGAGCTCTGACTGTGACCGTGAACCGCTGGCTGGGCTCATGCCAGCTGGTGCCCTCCTGTCTGTCTTCCTTTGCTCCACACCCCTCTGTGGCGCGGTCCTGTGTGGCCCGTGTCGGTAGCCCCCCCGTTCTTACTGGGTGTCACATTCCTTCGTGTGGATGCACCACGAGGCACCCGTGGCGGGTGGGCGTTTCCGCCATCACTTGCGGCCGTGAACATTCTCGCACGTGTTCTCTGGTTGGCGTGTTCATGCACCTCTGTCTGTGGTGGGTCAGGGCACATACCTAGGTTGTGGGTTCGATCCCCGGTCGGGCAGGGCGCAGGTGGGAGGCAGCTGACCGATGTTTCTCTCTCACATCAACACCGCTCTCTCTCCCTCTGAAACATCTCCAGTGAGGGTGAAAAAACACAGACAGGAATCTTGAGAGAAACGTGTTAGGCTGTTCAGTGAAGGCCTCCGTCCCGTCAGGTGAGCCAGTTAGAGGCGCGGCTAGGGTTGTCCTGGGATAACGGAGTGTCCCCTCTTCGCACACTGTTCTTCATGGGGACGGTCAGTTCCAGAGTCTGACGTCAGTCTGCGGGGCCCACGGAGCCTTTCGTGAGCCGTCGGCGGGCTGAGCTCCCCGCCCTCTCCCCTCGCTGCTCCGCCTTCCTCGCCGTGTGTTTGGCCGCATGCAGGCTTGTCGGACGCTTGCTACTGGACTAGACTGTAGCCTCCCCGGGGACAGGGGCTCTGCCCCCTTCGCGCGCCCGCCAGCAGGATGGAAATCTAGGAGGTCAGTGTTAGTGGAGGTGGCAGGTCGGCGCAGGTCTGACTCACCCTCCTCGGGGGACACTAGCCTGCCAGTTTCTGGGTCAGGACACGTGACGGTTTCCTACAGCAGTGGCCGTGCCAGAGCATCGGCATTGTCTGTATGGTACTAAAAATATTCACGAAACATTTGGGGGTAGTTGGTTTCTTTGACGGACGGAGAAATGTCTCCAAGTGTGACTGCCTGCCCGGGATTGCGCCCCCCTGGGGTGGGATGCTTCCCGGGGCCCCCCACCCGCCACCCCAGGCCAGCACGGCTGCTTCGCGGCTCCGGCGCCAGTCTGCAGACGTCCGGTTTCCCTCCGAGTTAGAAGGGGTGTCTCTGTGTAGGTACATTTACAGGCAAGCACCTGGTTGTGTCTCCGCAGACTGTGTATTTAAGGCAGAAACTGTTTCTTCCACAATTTTCTGTTTTCAGCTAACACATTTCTGTCTCGTCACAGTGGCTTGGCAGTGTGACAGCCCCGGCCCGGGGGGCCTGGCTTAGGGGCGCGCCCCAGCTCCCGGGTACCCTCTAGTTCTCTCTGAGCTGGTTTCCCCCAGTTCCCTTATGTTTCTGTTTCCCTTTCATCCACCCTAAAAATGTCAGCGGTGTCCCGAAGCCTCGGGCTGCTAGGAATTCTCGCCTGGAGGTGGAACAGGCCCGGGCCCCGGGAACGGCGGTTGGGAGGAGCCCCGTCCAGAAGTCGGCTCTGGGTGGCGGGTGTGGGGATCAGCACCCCCATGGGGAAGAACGGCCAGGCCCAAGCCTTCTGGTTCTGGAGGGTTTCTTTTTAAGACAATTTAAAACATAATCAGTTCCAAAGTGAAACGATTAGAGAATGGGTGGTGGGCCCACAGTGCAATATACTGGTCGTGTTAAAAAAATTTTTTTAAATAAAACAATTGGAAGAAAGTTTTAAAAAAGAAACCTGGTCCCTTTGAAGATCTGCACGTAGACCTAACAGACTCACTGGCCGCGAGGTGTGATCGGCGAAGCTGTAGAGAAAGAAACATCATTACGGTTTGAGCCCAAAATGAAATAATCCACCTGGATGCCGAGCAGCTGACTCGGGTCACTGAGTTACAGCGGAGCCATCTCCTCACCGTCCGTGGGCGCCCGCTTCGTCTTTTCGAGGTTCAGGGTGACCTTCCCTGGTTTAAGGTCTGCATATCCTCCCACGCGCACCCAGGAACTTTGACTTGTGCCGATTGTCAAGTGCGTCGTCAGCGTGGACACGGTCCCCTGGCCCCCAAGTTGGCTGCAGCTGGCGGTCACTTTCACGTCCTGTAGGGCCCCCTTTTTGGCTTTTCCCAGAAGGGGGTCTCCTGCCTGCGCCTCGGTTCCATCTAGAGAGGGCGGCCGTGCGGGGTCTTGGTTTGGGGTTGTTTCGGGTGCGGTCACCTGAGGCGTCGCCCCTTCACCATGCTTTGCCAAGCACCCAGGCTCGCTCCACCTTCTGGTTCCTCTCTGGTTCCTCTCGAGTGGTGTTTCATGTGACGTTTCCACGTCCCCATGGGCAGGACGACAGCTGTCCCGGCGCCAGGGTCCACCTCCGCAGTTTCCAGGCGAGCAGGCCCCTTAGACTAACGAGCTGGCTTCTGGGGCTGCACCTCGGAGTGTTCACCCGACTTTTTGTTCCTAGGGAGTGTCACTAGTGCGCCTGGGTCTCAGATGGCCAGCGGCACCAGCCTGGGCTCCTTCAGCCGACCGGACGGCATGCAGCAGCGGTCCTACTCGGTCTCCAGTGCCGACCAGTGGAGCGAGGCGACGGTCATTGCAAACTCGGCCATCAGCAGCGGTAAGAGAGGGCGCGGCCCAGGGACCCGCGGCCGCCTCGTGGTCCTTGGTGGAGGCCAGGGCCTGGGCGCGGGACCTGGAGCTCTGCGCTCCCCTCTGCGGGCCGCGCCATGGACAGCGGGTCAGCCCCGCACGTCCCGCCTTCCTTGATGGGCTGTGTCGCCCGCGTGTTCCTCTTCGGTGCAGGGAGGCGTAGCTGTGCGTGCCCACTTTACAGACTGAGAAACTGAGGCCCAGACAGACAGGGCGAGTGGCTTCCTCAGGCTCAGGGCGGAGGTAACAGCAGATTTCATGGCCCTGATGCCACGTCCTGCACTCCGTGGCCTACGCCCCCTCCATCGGTGCTCACTTTGTATTTGGGGGGTTTCCATCAAAGGAAAACATAATTCATTGTCCTCATTTGTTCTCCAAGATTCCTGGTATATCCTGGAAATTTTGGAGGGTCTCCCCCTTTTTTGTGGGGCCGGCGTTTTGGGAAACGCACGGCCCCTGGAGGCGGCCCCGACGTGCCGGCGACTCCAATCCTGCCGCGTCGGCTCCCCCGCGTCCTGCGTCCGCCTTGCCTGTGGCGTTTTGTCTGCCGCCGGTTCACCGGTGTTTGAAGGAATTCCCACCGCTGTGTGTCATCCGTCAGGCGGGGTTTACAGTAATTTTAGCATAATTTGTTCTAATTAAAAGATCCGGCGCCAGGTCTTCCCTGCAGGCCCACCAGCTGCCGCTGCAGGTAAACACCATCCGTATTGCCGGTGACTTCACGCCAGGCCTCAAAAGAAAGACGTCCCCGAGCCCAGCCAGGAGGACACGCGGGGTCCTACTGGCCGCTCCCAAGGAGGCGGCAGGGAGGGCCTGGGAAGGCCTGTGGCCCGGAGCATCCAGTGGAGCGTCCCCGGCGCCAGCACCCAGCTCCAGGGCACCGTCCTCACTCAGAAGGTGCCGCGGGAGAGGGCAGAGGCCCCTTCCCCCTCCGCGGGGACTCCCAGGCTCTCCGCTTTGGTCTGAAATCGTGGGGATCCCCGAGCACCCCGATGCGGGCGGCTCTGCTCCTTGTGTATCCCTGAGCCGGGCGCCTGCGCCTTCCCGGCCGGCCTGGGCCTTGGCCTTCCCCTCACAGCCGCCCTCCCTGCCGACCCCGAGGCTTTGGGAGGCCCTCGCCTCCGTGAGCCTGTGTCCCCACCTGCTAAGTGGGCGTCCTTCCCGCACTGTGTCGTCGTGAGGTGAGGTGAGCGGCCCAGCGCCGCGTCCCTGCCTCCCTGCGGAGCGTCTCCGTGGCTCCCAGAGCGACTTTCTCACTCGCACAGCCGTTGCACCATGAGGTACATTGAATCGCACCGATCCCCAGCCGCGGGTTACCCGCTGAAGGGGGTCATTCTGCCGCCAGATCCTGCGGAGGTGGAGGTGTGCTCCTGCCGTGGAGGGCGGGAGGAGCTCTGAGCCCCCTGCCTTCAGCCCAGCCCAGCCCCCCTCGGCCCTGCCTCCTAGTCGCCCGCACAGCCCGGCCCCCCTCGGCCCTGCCTCCTAGTCGCCCACACAGCCCAGCCCCCCTCGGCCCTGCCTCCTAGTCGCCTAGCCTGGTTAGAGGGCAGTTAGGTTCCGCTCCCGGGTGCCGTAGGAGTTACAGCCGGGAGGGAGGGGGTTGGAACGAATTCCTGAAAGAGGGCATCACCCCGATCTCTGCCTTCCGCACGCTCAGGATGTTTTTGTAGGAAAGGCGTTGGAAGCGGCAGATTCATCTAAACTCCTTTCTCCGAGCTTCCCTTCTGCAGTCGTCTCCTGGCTAAAGACTCGCCGGATGACTTTCCTCTACATCTTAACTCTGTGCACCTGGCGGCACCTGTGTGCCGCGGGCTGTGCCACCAAATCCTGAAAAGACATTATTTCCGGCCCCTTGGTTTGGTCAGAAGTGTCTTCCCACAGAAGTTGATCTCAGTGGCCTCTAATGCGTATTTATAAAGCCCCGGTAACAACAAGGTCACCTGCGGGGGACGCTGTTTCTAAATTGGCCAGGCGGCTTCTCGTATGTCATTGCCCCCAAGTCACCCTGCTTAATTCACGGAGCATGTTTCTTAAAGACGAGTTGGGCTCCCCGACGTCACAGAGCTCGAACCCTGAACACGGGAGATAAGAAACCCAGGCCTGTGCCCTGGGCCCCGCCTGCGGCGGGGTGTGGACGGAGAACTCGAGAGGAAGCGGCTGAAACTGCCCAGGTAGAGTCAATCAAGGAAAACTTGCCCGAGAGCACCCGACTCGAGCGGTGCTTGAAGGACCAGGTGGGCTTTTCTGTGCAAAACCGCAGGAGGAAGTTATTACGAGCATCGCGGCAGCTCGGACAGAGACTGGGAGCGGAGGCCGGGGGAGGTGGGAGACCGCGGAGCCGCCGCGAGCTGAGGTGTGAGCTGGACCACAGGAGAGACCAGACGAGAGGAGAGGGGTGAGCGCTGAGCGCCCCCGACGGCAGGATTAATTAACATCTTGTTTCAACACCGACAGCTGGCATTTAAAAGAGAGAAACTCAGAAATGCCACGAAGCCTGACTCCTCCCGTTTTCCCCAGCTCTCCATGCCCGTGTTGTCTGAGGCTGACCGAATGCCCAACCGAGGCCTTGGAAGGGAGACAGGAGTGGTAACAATAAGAAGAGCTGGTATTTATTGAGCACTTCCTGCGGATTACGTCATTTATCCTCGGGGAGGGGACACTGTCGTCGGCCGTTTTCCTGATAGAGAGACTTTGGTACATAAGGATTCAGTGTCCCCGGGCCAAAGTCACGCCCCGATAAGGGCAGGGATGCGAGGGCAGGCGGCCTCCTTCCAGACCTTAGCTCCTGGTCTCAAGATGAGCTTCCTCCCGGCCAGCGTGGCTCAGCAGTTGAGCATCAACCTAGGATCCAGGCGATCGGGGTTCGATTCCCGGTCAGGGCACATGCCCGGGTTGCTGGCTCGATCAATGGCTCTCTCATCACTGATGTTTCTGTCTCTTTCCCCCTCCTTTCCTCTCTCTGAAATCAATAAAGATATATTTAAAAAAAAAAAAAAAAAAAGACGAACAGCACCCCAGGGTGACTGGCTAGAAATGCAGATTCTTAGGTCCCATCCGGACCCGCTGGATTGGAAACGGGCGGGGCTCAGCCACGTGGCTGTAACAAGCCCTCCAGGCACTGAGGCTGCCTGCCCACGTTTGAGAACGGCCCTCGACACCCTGCTTCTCGGACTGGGCCAAGGGGTGCCTGGCAGCCCCTGGAAGCTGGCTGGAAATGCAGAGTCCTGGGCTCCCCCAAGATTGGCTGGGTCGGAGCCGCGGGTTACCCAGGGGCCTCCGGATGATGCGCGGGCCCCTGGGGGTTGAGGAGCCCTGTCTGCCTGCGGCGAGGGTGGCATCTGGCCTCCCGGTGGCACCGTACCAGCCTTCACTGAGTCGCCAAGTGGCCAGACCGGGGCCATTTTTAATGAACTGCTATCAGGGCTCAGGATCTGACAAACGGCTTCAAGAAAACGCGTTTATGAATGAACCTCAAGACCTCAGCTCGGGCACCACACTCCCTCCGGTGCTTGGAAAGTAATCACAAAAGACACAAGCAGGTGGAGCGCTTTCTGCCACACGGCTCCTCTTTAAGTAGCGGTTGATACCAACCCCACCCTGTTGTTGTTTTTTTCTTTTTTTAATCATTTTTATCTTGTTTCTCCTGAGCCTTCGGTGTGGATGTTGGAGTCATAAAAAGCTTAACCGTGCTTAGCAGCAGGGACGGGAGACGCTAAGCAGCTTTTGAATTCGGAGGCGCACGTATCGGCGCTCACGCTTTCATTGTCAAGCAGCGTCCTCGCAACAGCGTCGGGATGCCATTCCCTCCGCCCCGCCGTCCACGTGACATTAAGGCCCCGGCTCCGGGGAACTTTGCCGACCCTCCCCCCTCGACGCCCGGGTACCCCGGGGTCTGTCCTGCGAGCAGCTGTGAGCGACTCATAATGAGGAGACTGGCTTTGTAGTGGCCGGACCTCGGGACAGGGCCTGCGGTAAATGCGGGGGGCGGGGGGGACTCCGGTCCGTGCGGCTCAGGCCCCACAGTCGCTGTTGCCAGGCTTTGCGTTTAAGTACCTGCGGTTTAAAATTAAATGTCTAGTGTAATTTGGCGTCGCTCACATGAGGCCCGCACCCGCCCTCGGAGAAAACCGAGACAGCTCCGCTCGGGGTTTCAGATGGGCGTCGGCGGGCTGGCGGGCGGCGGAGGCCCGGTCCCCCCTCGCCGGGCACCGCGCGATGCTCGGCATAATTTTTTAAGTGCAGAAACGTATTCATCTTGGGCTAACGCACTGAGAAAGGCTGTTCCCGCAGTCCATGAAAAATTAATTTTTTTCCATTTTTCCCCACTCTCCTAAGTGTTTGACAGAAGTAATTTTTGCAGCGAGAAAGAATAAAAACCGGTGGCTGTAAATCCCTGTCCTGGAGCCCCTTGTGCAGATTCTTTATGGAGCCGGAATTGATCTGCACGTCGGAGCCTGTTGTGGTTGGAGCTGTTTATCACCGTGATGGCCGCGGTGAGCCGGGAACACCGACTGGTGATCCGGGAGGAAGGCTCCCGTCTGCAGTCAGCGAGGGCCGCCGAGTTCCAGTGATAGATTCAGGACAATTATCTCGGCGGCAGCTATTGGCCGAGGGTGTTCGTGACTCTCATTGGGAGCCTGCGATTTTTTTTTTTCTATTAATCACTTTCCCTATAGGTCGTTTTCTCTAGAAGCGCCGGCCCCGAGGTAGCACTGCTTCGGGTAGCAGGGGCCCCGGGGGGTCATTTGCAGCCACCTGGTTGGCGTAGCTCCCTCCAGGGTAAGGTGCCTGTTGGATGCCTCCCACTGGCTCGGCCCGGGGGGCCCCGTGCCAGCCTTGGCCCCGGGGCCTTCGCCGTGGCCGTTGCCGTGGCAGCCAGGCCTCCCGCCTCGGGACTGGCGGGTTGTCCTGCGGGCCCCACCCCTCCGCCGATTGCTTCATTCCTGCTGTTCATCTTCCCGGCTGACGGGCCGTCACCGCCAATATATCGCATGGCTCCAGGTGACTCGCAGGCCGCCCGCCTCCACCTGGCCGCCGGCCCGCCTTGTCAGCACCAAGTAGGAAACCGTATCCATCTTCCCCTCCCGGGAAGGGGGGCGCGCTCCCGGGGCTTCCTCCCACCGGCCCCCTCGTGTCTTCCCGGCAGGATCTGCCGCCAGGAGACCCCGATCGTGAAGCCGACGCGTTCGAGGGGCTGCTGACGCTGAATGTCCTCCCGTGTGCGTGTGCAGGGCTGTTCTGGTGACGGGCTAGAAACACGGGTCTCCGCCTTGGCCTGGACTGTCGTTCCTCCCCCCACAGCCGGCCCGGGGGCCTCAGCACCCCGCGTGGGAGATTCCCCATCTCGTGCTTCAGCTGTGGGTCCCCCGGCTCCTTGCTGTTGGTTCATCGGTTTTAACTTTTACATTTTGAGTGTTTTCCCCCCGGGACAGTGTGCTGACAATTTCGGTAGGTGCCCAGCGGGGGCTGGTAGCGGGACACCCCCCAGGATGCCGGATGCGTAGGCGGGTTTTAATGAGGGGAGATGCGAACCTGCCCGCCTGGGCGCCTCTGGGTCAGAGCTTGGCTCCCCCGTTTCCTGAGAATCCTTAATCCTGTTCGATCATTGAGGTTCCAAAAAGACAGAGCCTTCGGGCCACACTCAGAGTCAGTGGTCAGAGCTCAGACCCGGGCCTGTCTGATTTCAGGGCCCATCTTTTCCCCCTTTGCTATGTTTAAGAGAAATTAATACTTGGCATGAAGACACTGTATTATAAATTGTTTACCTTTGTATAGAGCTCGCTTTTGAAGGGACTGTAACACAGATGTTTTCCCTTGCCTCGCCCGTCCTGAACTTTCCTTTCTCGCCGGTCCCTCCCGCGTCTTGGCTGGCGCTCACACACGTTCCCGGGGTTTGCCGTCAGCCTTGCGCGCAGCTCGGTGTTAAAGGGCCCGTGGCTCTCATCTCTCAAAGCCGGGCACTCCCCGTCTCAGCCGCACGCCCTGTTCCCCTCACCAGCTAGTCGCCTAATTAAAGGATTGACCCCGGCCCCCTTCTCTGCTCAGAGCCTGCTTTGCTTTCTCCGCACGCGGCCAAGGAGAAAGCCGGAGCCTCCTGGGGTACCTGGCTGCAGGGGGGAGAAGGTATGTTTTTCTTCCTCCCAATCAGACTTTGTACTTTGTACTTTGTCTCCTTAGTTCCTTCCTATCAGCTATTTCTAGCAGCAGGTGCTGACCGGGGGAAACGCTGCCCCCAACATCAGAGGGGGGCGCAGCGCGTTTCATGCCGAAGGCTGGCAGCCCTCGTCTTCCCCGGCAGAAGCCCAGAAATCCTTTCAAACGGGCGGCTGAGGAGGATGCTGTGGCCGTTTGCTGTGGCACCTGCACCGCGTCTCTCGGCCCCTCTGGCCCTCGGTATCTTCATCTAGACCAGCGGCTCTCGAGGGGTGACGTTCTCCCCCCAGGGGGCATTTGATACCTGGAGATGTTTTCGGGTTATCACAAGTGGGAAGCGGGGGAGAGAAGCCACAGATGCTGCTAAATAATCTTCAGTATGCAGGACAGCCCCTCAAATCGAGGAATGACCTGACCCCAGACGGCAGCAGTGCCAGGTCCAGCACCCCTGACCCGGGCAGTGAAGCTCTGGCTCTGTGCCCTTCCAGCCGCCTCCGATTCCACCATGAGTTAAGTATCCTTCCCGAAGGAGCCTGCTCTCCGGGTGCAGCCACCCCCCAGGGCAGCGCCCTGCTCACGGGGAGTCAGCTCAGCTTCGCAGACCGTCCCCCAAGGCAGCGGGCAGGGACGTGGGCGGCTGGGCTCAGCGCCGGTCCTGCTGCTCCTGCCGACTCCGACAGCGTGTGGCATCCATCGGGCCCTCGCTCCGCAGGGGCCGGAGCCCCGTGGGCCGAGCCTGGTGTGAGCCCCGTTTCCGACGAGGAAACAGGCATTTGGCATCGGCCCCTGAGCAGGGGCGAACCCACTGACCACTTTACCTGCTTGAACTCTCTCTCCTTGGGGCTCCTCTGAGGACACACTCTCGGGGGGCTCCTGCTGTTCTCTGTCACCTCCGCTGCTGGACTCAGCCACTGACGGCGCTCAGGACGCGGCCGCCTCCCCTGCCTGCCCTGCTTGGGCGGGCCTGGCGCCTGCTAAACCTGGAAGACTCGGGGTCATGCGTCAGCCTGAACTTGGAAGGCCCCGGCAGCTCACACTCAGTGTGTTCGGGCAGGCCCCCCGGTTTAGTTCAGAGAATGTGTGTGCTCCCAGCCTCCCCCCGTCTCGGCTGCCGGTGGCTCGGCCGCAGACAGTCGCTCCAAGCCCGCTCTTCACCTCCCCTTGTAGAATCAGGTCGCGTGGTCAGGCGTCCACCTGACTTCCCAGAATGCCTGGCGGCACCCACCTGGTTGCCCTGAGCTGGGTCTCGGTCCTGGCTCAGCTCCTGCCTCTTACACCTGCTCCCCTAAAGTACGCCCAGCTCATCCTTAAGAAGCGAAGGTGACTCAGACTGACTGCTGGTTCCCCCACACGACACTCTAGTGGCTCCCCCTGCGCACGAACGAACATATTCCTGGTATTTCCTGTCTGCTGACAAGGTCCCCGCTGGCCTGGCCTCTGGTGTTTGCTGGGTGCCCGGTCTCCCGCCCCCTCTCTAGCCCCCTCTCCAAGGCTCCAGCCCCCACTCTGCTCCGCGCCTGCGTGTCCACCTCGCCCCAGGTGGCCCGTCGAGTCCCCTCTACCCACCTCCGGAGACTTCCTTTCCTTCTCACTGTTACGGAGCCCCGGCCTACACGGCACCTGCTCGTCTCCTCCCCCATCAGAAGGGGTCGCCCTGCCCCCACTGTGGACCCGGTACCCTGCTGTTTTGTCTGAAAGTTTCCTGTCTTCTCGCTGGTCTTCAGTGGAACATCCCCAAGCAGGAACTGGCCAGGGCGGCCCGGCGGGCTTGCAGAATGAGCTCCACGGCCTCTGCCAGTTTTGTGTGATAGGATTCTTTGCATTTTTCAGACGAGGTGTTTTTAATGATAAAATGCTTTGGTGGTGCCCTGGGAACTGCTTCCTGGCCTCGCCGGTGTCCCTGAGACCGCCTGCGGATTACAGCGGATACAGTTCCTAGCACTCACAGCTAGAAATCACACTCGGGTAGAACAGCACACAAAGATCTGTCAGGGAGATACACTGTTTCCCCAACGGGAAAGAAAATGTTAAGTAACCTTTGTGCCTGTAACACGAACACATCTGATTTTATAACATTGTACATTTTAAACAACACAGGACTCTTTCTCCTGGCTTTACACCACTCTTAGGCCAGGAAAATACTTACCTTGTATCTCTGCGCTTGTGGTTAGGAACCAGATAATTGCTTAGGAAACATCAATCATACGGTCTCCCCGGTGACTCTGTCCGTTAGTTGACTACAATTTGGTCCCATCTTTTTCAATTTCCCCCTCGCTTCCTGTTACAGAATTTCTAAATATGTGCAAAAACGGAGAGGCCTAAAGGGCTAAAAAATTTCAGATACCAGGAAGAAAGGAGCCGAAGTGAGGGTGGGAGAGGAGGGGGTCTGGAAATGCAAGTAATTGTGTGTCTGTGTGAGGGGGGGGGAGATGGATGGATGGATACCGTTGACAGACAGCTTTGTGGGGGTTGGTCAGAGTTACCCTCAAACCCTCTGTGTACTTTATCAGTGTTTGTATGTTACCTTGGTTTTGCGCCCTTACACTTCTTTCCATGAATGTATCTCTCATTACATCTTTGCTTTACTATCTGACAGATAAGATTAGTAACAAAAAGCGATATTAATATTAATTATACAATGATACTAAAAATTTTATATCACGGAGAAACAGATGGTTATTTTAAATGACTTAAAATCTTACTCTTATATGAAGAAACATTTAAACATATTTAGTTATAAATGCTATTTTAATTGCTACATTATTTCTGCCGTGGGACTTTATGATCTTAGCACAGTGGCAGGGCGGTGTTTCCGTGCATATTTCAGGGTCTCTTCAAATGTGTACTTATTTACAGGAAAACAATTATAATTACATTTAAAACACAGTTTGGGGGCTTAATATTATTGATAAGTATGTCATACAGTTTCCACACCGGATCTTTCCATTTGGTTATAGTTGAAGAATTCAGGTCTGGCCCTGGCCGGGTAGGTCCGTTGGTTAGAGTGTCGTCCCAATGTGACAAGGTTTCGGGGTCAGTCCCTGATCAGGGCACATACAAGAATCCACCAGTGAATGCGTAAATACAGGGAGCAACAAGCTGATGTTTCTCTCTCTCTTTCCCTTCCTTTCTAAAAAAAAAAATCAATCTAAAATTTTTTTAAAAAAAGGAGCATTCAGGTCTAATATGGACGAGTTGCTCTCTATGGCATTCGGCCAGGTTAACAGCCTCACCGGTTATCTTTTCCAGCTGTCACTCGGTTGTTTTCATAGTTTTTGTCAATAAATAGTTCCTGGCTGGACTCAGAAATTATCACTGAGATAAGCGTTACTACTTTAGAAACATTTTCTCGGTATAGTATAATTAGAAAACACACTTCATGTATTTCAGATTTTAAGCTTCATTGTCCGAGGTCGGAAACCCCCTTTCAGCCAGCTGCCGGCCCTCCTTTCATCTCCCCTCAAAATTTGCATTAATGCCAAAGGCGGAGCAAGTGTCCCCGCTCCCCACGCGGCGCCTTGGCAGTCTTCTGACTGTCCCTTTTCTCCGACATCAGAACGTCGGGGAAAGCCCGTGTCCAGAATCACCTCTGCGTCTCCGCGAAGGGTTTTTATGGCGGGACACGGAGGAAATTGAAGTCCGGGGGCACGTCAGGCCCCATCAATCAGGCGGCCGTGGCAGCGCCAGGCAGACGCGGGCCAGGCCCCAGATGAGACCTGTCAGGCTGCGCGCCCCCCGGCCCGCGCTCCGGGAGGGTCATCATCGCCTGGGACCGTCCACAGCGGTCAAGGGCCCGGTGATCACCGGAGCCACGCCTGGGTCACACACGCCTTTCCGCTGGGGCCCCCACGTTCCCTGAACCGAAGCGTAATACAGGTTCCTGCTGATTCCTTTTTTTTTTAAACTTATTTGTCCTTTCACACAATATTCCTTTTTTTTCTTAAAAAAAAGGGGGGGGGCGTTAGTTCTGCTCTGTTTTCCATTTTTGAAATCCTTTCTCTGAAAGCTTCAGTAATAAGTGTGCTATGTCAATAAAAGTGCCCCCAGTGTGGGTGTGGCATCCGTCGTGTGTCTGGGACGCACTGGGACGTAGGTCTCCCCTGGGGGAGGTCCACCTATTTTAGTGGACCTGCCTCTCCTAGCAAGTGGACTAACTCCCATTTTCTTCCCTTGATTTTTGCGATAACAACTTTGTATTTTTCCTTGATTAGCAAACATTGTATTTTAGACAAACTGAAAATGCAGAGAAGCTTTTTGCTTAAAAAGAAACACAAAAAAACCTCCTACGCTAGAGTATTAATTTGGGGGTATGTACCCTTTTCAGTTCATGGGTCTGTGTTCTTATTTATTTCCAAAAATTGGACTATGTCATAACCGGCTTTTAACTGTTAAGGTGTTAAGTTTCTACCATATCAAAAAACAGCTCAGAAATTGGAAACAACCTCTATGACCAGCCGTAGGGGGCTGATTAAATATGTTTTGGTGAACTCCCAGCACAGAGCCCTTTATAAAGGGCTTTCTGTGTCATAACTTGGAGGATGTTTATGTCAGTACCAGGTGTCACTGTCCTGCGAACCAGCTTCAGCATCTCTCCTGCGATCCCACCACCGGGCCTTTGCACGTGCTGTGTCGGGAACCTCTTGCCACGCACACGGGCCTCGGCGACCCAGCCCTCTCCGCGGCTGTGCCTTCTCCATACCACTTACCCTCCTAACCACCCTTGCAGTTTCCTTGGTTTTATTACCTGTGTCTTGCCCCACTAGTATCTTAAGGTGAGGGGGCCGTCTGTGCCCGCGGCCTAGAGCAGGGTCTGCCTCGGCCAGCGTCTGCCCCGCGGGTGTTCCCCCTGATTTTCCAGACACTTCGACGAGCTGAAGTTGTTATTTGCCGCGTGCCAGCTTGGATTAAGCCCTTTGTATACCTGGCCCGGACAACTTCGCGAGGGGAAACTACTCTCCTTACTTGTAAATGAGAAAACTGAGCCTTCGAGCATTAGAATCACGTGCCCAGGGTCAGGCCCGGCGAGGATCAGCTGCGTGGTGCGCGGTGGAAGCCGGAGCCCGGTGCCCACCTGCAGCGTGTGGGCGAGTCACTGACAGGAAAGGGCGGGAGACGGGCAGGATTCTGTTTCCCCTGGGCCTCCTTTCAGCAATGAATGCATGTTATTCGTGGAAAAAAAAAAAGTTGTAAATGAAGTTATTTTCAAAAATGAATCCTGTAGTTAGAATACAAATTAGGAGGTGAACACGGCAATTTCCACGTGTGCTTCGCCGTGGACGGATTCAGCTTGAAACCAGTTTATCAACAGCGAGACCAGTGAGTGGGCTTTGTGACGAAGGAGACGGGCCCTTAACTGGCAGCACCGGTGCCAAGGAGAGCAAAGGGGCCTGGGTGGCTCTGGGGGTGAGCACAGGCCACAGTGTGGGAGAGACCAGTGTCAGCCCCGGGCGAGGACACCGGTCCCTGCCCTGTCCTGCTCGTCACCCAGTGAACACCCGGCTGGGTTCAGAGCAGCCAGGGCCTCGAGAGGAAGCCCCGCGGAGCGGGCCCTGCCCGCGGCAGAGCAGCGTCGCCCGGGACAGAGTGGAATTACCCACGGGCTCCACGGGCTGCAGGTGGGTGGGTCTCAGCCCACAGTCGGTGAATGTTCTCGCCGGCCTGGTCCCGTCCCCGCGCAGCCCACCTGCCCACGCGAGCCTGCTGGGAACAGCCGGGCTGGGGGACCAGGTGCGAGGTCGGGCGCAGGCAGGCCCCTGCTTCAGTGTTTTCCTGGAAACGTGCGCTAAAGTGGCCTGTGTAAGAATCGTAGCCCGCACACCTCATCAGAGCCTGGGCAGGGCTGTGCTCTCCCACGAGCATGAGAATACCGGGAAGTCCCCCGTTAGGCCCCCTCTCCCCAGGTGTCTCTGTGTCACCACCCTGCCCCCCTCTCCAGTTAACCAGATCGCCCTGACCCCCAGTGCCCCAGGCGCTGCACCTGCCAGCGGGCCTGCCCTCTGCATCCCGTCTGTGTGCCCATTTCCCGTACTCGGCTCGTAGGCACCATGCTCTCCTCACTGGTATCAGCGTCGCCTCCGTGTTCCTCTCAGCCTCGTCACATAAGCCCCAAGCCCGTTTAGTTGCCCGGCGGCAGGTCCCCCTGGCGGGGAGCTGAGCCCACCCGGCCACGCCCCGTCTCCCTGGCCCGCGGGGTGTCCCAGCCCCAAGGCCACGCTGTCCCAAGGTCAGAGACCCCTTCACCCGTGAAACAGCCCCGAGAGCTGGAAGTGGAAAGGGCACTGAATTTCACGGGAGGAATACGTGCGCCTGCTGCTTGCTTTTGTGAGCCGGAGCCGGGGAGCCGGAGGGGACACTAAAAATATCCAGGAAGCTGCTTCCCGCAGCCCTTCGCTGCTCGGAAATGGAGACTGGGGCGTTCGCTGGAGACGCGGGAAACGGGGAGCGCATGGGGCGTCTGGCCTGGGTGACAGCCCCCAGGGGCCTGGACGGACATGGAGGGAGACGCTCTCCCCAGTCTCCTGCCCGGGCTGGGCACCCGAAAAGCCTTCCCTCCAGGTGGGGACTCCCGGGGCCGGCAGGACACAGCGGGGGTCCCGGCCACCTGTGCTGTGGGTCATCGCAGGGCGTGTGGGCAGGAGCCGGTGGCCGGGCGCATTCAGGAGAAAATTGCGGATGGTCGGGAAGCTGCAGGAACTGGGGAGAAGAGGCCGAGATCGTGTTCCCCAGGCCGGGGCGGGCAGGGCCCAGGAGGCCACATCCTGGTTGGGGAGGCTGCTGGGCAAGTCTTCCTTTCAACCTCTCCCCAGGGGACAAAAGGCACCGTGGGGAAGAATGGAGCCGGGTCCTTTGATGAATTGCAAGCTGCGGATTCCACCTCTGGGCTGGGCCGCTGCTCCCTCCACTGACCCTTCCGGCGGCCACGGGGGCTGGGCTGCTGCTGAGGGAAAGGGGAGAGCGTCAGACGGTCTGTTTGGGAACAGCCTTGGCTTTCATTTTACTTTGCAGCCGTTTCCCCCGTAGTATCTGGTGGAACCGTGTTGACGAAACTGTAGCCACGATAAAGGAAAGACTTTAAGCTCCTCGCGAATCCAGCTGGGGACGTCCCCTCGCTTTCTCTGTCGTATTGTGGTGTTTTTGCCGGGATGGAGCCCAGATTCCAAGGCAGCTGCCGAGGGAATGGGATAAAGCTGTTGTGGTGCAAATGAAGTCGGTTTCTAGAATTAATGCTGAATTAGTAATTTTTGCCAGAAGTAAGTTTAGTCTTAGATGTTAAACAGCGTCATTACGCTCTGATTTCTCATTCAGGAAAGTGGAGAAGGCAGACAAGAGCCACCCCTCGGCCCATGTCACTGAGCTGTGGCGAAGGCGCTTGAAACAGCACCTCGGGAACGAGCCGCTGTCCGGCCCGGGCTCCGAATGCACAGAGTGTCCGCGGCGTCTTCGCCGTGGGGTCCTGGTGGGGACGGTTACCCGGGTGTAATGTTGGACAGGTTTCGGGCGAGTTAAAATTAGGTGTCACGTTGCAGTGTGTCCAGCACCCACCGCCCCGGGCGTGGTTTTGATTTGACGCCCACGGGAGGTGGTCAGGAGATCCGCCAGCGGGGAGCCCCGGGGGCAGGTTTTCAGAGCGATTTTCCACGTTCACGAAACCTCCCACCGGCCTCACCCCGAGCCCGCGTCATGGTCAGGTTCCCTGTGAACTGTGCTCTTGTCATTTTCGGACATGACTGCAGAGCGGGGTTTGGACGTGGCGACCGAATGATGATCGTTAAGCGGGGGACAGACACAAGCTGAGGTTGGCCCCAGGCACGGCCAGGTGGATGCCCCCCCCGCGTTGAGGTGGTTCGTCCCAGGACCTTCGGTGGGGCCTTTGTCTCTCCTGGGTGCCACCCGCGGAAGTCGCCCGTATCCTAGGAGCCGGGGCTCTTCCCTGCACCCCACCAGGCCAGCCTGCCGGCCGTCAGAACCTGTAGGAAACGGTCAGGCTCCGGCCGAGGAGGCGGAATCTCAACTACAGGTTTTGGGTGGAAACAGAACAGCCCACTGTGACCTCTTCATTTAACACCTGCTTTGGGAAACGGCCCGTCCTCCTACCTGCCACGGAGCTGTGACCTGCGGACATGTTGAAGGCAGTGTTTTAACAGTGGAGTCAGGGAGCGGTCATCAGCATCCCCCATGAACCCCACACCGGATCGAGTCCAATACTCAACGTGCAGGCGGCCTTCAGGTCTCGGCGACTTCGCCCCAACGGCAGCGCCACGGCGGGACTCGCCGGGCACTCGTTAGTGGCACGAATGGGCGGACAGTGCCCAGTTTTCAGGCCGGGGAAGTGAGGGGTCACCCCAGCCCTGGAGTCTCTATTGAACATGTAGCTCGGTCGTTGGTCATTAGCAGCAGGTTAGCAAAATTCTGAAGCAGCAGGAAAGAGAAATAGTCTCTTTTGGGGGGCTGTTAAAGAAGTCATCTCATACTTAAAAAAAATTCATAGGCCAAATATCCTCAAATTTAAATGTGGGGACTTTTCCCCTATATTTTCATCAAAAACGGTGTAAAACTGGTACAGAAGGCTGCTCCTAATGCGGATTTGGGTAAATGAATTTTGAATACCTCTTACAGCCGCATGTCAGCCTGTAGCCTTAATGTAAATACAGGCTTACAGTTGGATTCGTCTGTTAGGTTTTTGCCCTGTTAACCGTATCTGGTTTTTAAACCCAAAGTATTTTCTGTTTTGCATGTTGCTGTTTCCCAAGGCCCCGAGAGCGCCTCCCCCAGGCAGGCCCCGGGCAGTGGCTTGTCCGGTCAGTAAGGACCCCTGGTGTGTAGTCAGGGTCACGCCCCTGATCGAGGCGCTTCCCCCCCCCCGTGGTCCCGAGTGGTTGCCAGTCGCCCTCGCCGACTTCCAGGGCGCCCTGTGGGAGGAGCTGGGGACGGGTCACCAGTGGGACCCAACCCTTCAAAGCTTCCCCGCGGGCTGGGTGTCTCGGGGCGAGGGCGTCCCCCTCAGCAGCCTCCAGCCCACTGACTGGGGCATTGTTAGGGCCCAGGTGTGGCGGAAAGGAATGGAGCTCCTGGGCCCCGCGGGACCGCTCTTTCAAGTGGCCCGGCCTCCCCTTTGAGGCACCCGATACCCCGGAGCTGTGCCACCCACCATCAATAAAGGCTCGGGGACCACAAGGCACCCCTTTCATTAGTCACGCGGCCTGTCCCATGGTTTAGGAGAGGGTCGTGACATTTCGTAGGACAGGATCTTTCTCAAGTATTATTTTAACTGTACACAGGATAGTATTTTTATAACTTTGCAAATTAGCATTTGGTTTCATCCACAAACAAGATGAAAAAAACACCGTTAACTCCAAACATAGCAAAAGATGACACACGATGCCCGAGGGAAACTGGGATCTTTTTTTAAAGGTGATAGAACGTACCATTTTCCTGTGGTGATCATTTACTCTCTGGAGCGGCCAGGACCGTGAGGATTATTGTTAATACACTCTTCTTTAGGTGGTACTTAAGTCATATTTAAACCTCTGGGTCTGAAATATACGATCGTAGCTACACCGGGTTTTTGTGTCCGGCACTGAAAGGCTCCGCTCGGATTCACGGTCTCTCTGGGCTTCCGTTTGTCTCGGAACGTCCTTTATTCGAGAGACCTGGCTCCTGGCACCTGCTCCTGGTGCTGGGTGCCCACTGGCCACTGCGCGCACATAATAAAGTAAAAATCAGAGGGGCCCCGTCACGTAAGGAGGGCAACGCCCCCGAACGAAACCTCAGCCCTCAGGGCTTGGCGTGTGCGGAGCTAAGGAGCGGGGCGGCCTCCTCGCCGCGGGGGCCGGGCCCCGTCGCCCTCACCGCTGTGGGCCCACGGGCTGGCTGTCATCGGCACCCCCGTTTGTCCAGCTTACTCACGGGTCCCCCAAGACCCTCTGTAATGGTTGAACTTTTCCCCTTAAAGTCATAACCTCCTGTGTCCGTAACGTGTGTTTGGGACTGCAGTTCCGTGCTGAGAGTCTTGTGTTAACTTTCTGGAGGATGATTATTTTAAAAAACCCGGCCGCCCTTTGCGTTTGTGTTTGCGTGGTTTTCGGGATTGAGGGGGTTAAAACCTGCAGTGCCCCCTCCCCGACTCCCCCTCCGCCTTCTGTGGTTCATTTTTGTCTTCAGCACTTGCGGTCCCCCCCGTGGGGGGCACGTGGGGGTGTTGGGAGTGTATGTCCGTGTCTCCTCGCGAGGATGGAGGTCAGCCATTCAGCCCGGCAGCTGTGTCGTGTTTACTTCTGTCGTCACAGCTCCGGAAGAGAGCCTGACCCCGGTGAGTGGGTCTGTCCGTTACCTGGCAGTTGCCCTGGCACCGCACTGCGGGGCCCGGGCTCGGTGTGGATGGCCCGGACTGTGGGAGGTGGGGTCGCCTTGGGCCGGGCAGGCCAAGAGCAGGGCTTCAGGGCGGCTCTTCTGCCTCTTACCTGTGAAGAAGTTGAGCTGAAAGCGTTGGGTCACCCAAAGTATGCGGCCGGGGGGCCAGGCTGGGATTTGGAGGCGACCTGCAGACTCCCCGGCTGTGCTGGTTCCTTTTCCTGGAACCCGCCCGTGGCTCTGCTCCGCTCTGTGCCCCTCGCCGTGGCCACGCTGAGGACCGCGGGCTTCTCCGTGGGAGGCGGGCAGGGCGGGGGCGAGATGCGCCTCGGCCAGCGGTCGGTCTCCGGGCCGCAGGAACCCGCGGCCGGCGGCTCGGGCGCTGCTGGCGGGAGAGGCTCAGGCCTCCGGGCGCCGATCACAGCGACGTCCCCAGAGCCCACAAATGCTCATTTTTCCAGGACCCCAACCTTGAAAGCTGCCCTAATGTAATAATTCTAAATATTAAAAACATACACAAAGGCATTGACTTAAGGTCTAAAATGTGAAATTCATCTAAGCAGGAAAATATCATGCAAACCGAAGCACACCCCACGTGTTAGGCTGTGCAAAGAAATAACGGCTCTTTTTATCTTAGACGCCGAACCCCCGGTCGGCCCGTGGGATGAGCCGTCACAGCCCAGGGTCCTTTTCTCAGTCCGGTCTCCGTTCGTCAGGTTTTCTCAAACCTGGGGCACCATCGCTCTGTTTTTTCAAACCACGTGCGGTCAGCAGATGGAGGCCGGAGGCGCTCAGCACCGTGGACAGCGCCCGCGGCCCCTTGGTCCCCGGCTGCCGCTGGCCCTTCCCATTGTGGGTCGTTGACTCCTGTGACTCTAACACAAGCCCTGAGTTTCTGAAGACCGGACATTGACGTCACCGGGAGGGATCACGCATACGTTCAGTTAACTCCTCTCCGTTCAAGACACGCCGGGTCTGTCCCCAGCCTGGACGCGAAACAACAGTCTTTTTGTCAACTGGGCGGCGACCAGCACCGGACTTGAGAAGAGGCTGTGGCTGGTGATCAGGTAGAAGGCGGAGGCCGGGGAGGAGCAGGAATCTCGGGGGGCGAGTTCACCCCCGCCTCGCGGAACCGCTCGGGCGCCTGAGCGTCCCGGCGCCCACCGGGTGAACCGAAACCGTGTGCCGCTTGCGTGCGGCTGAAATTCCGCTAGAGAACAGGGTGATGTTTGACCCCGAAATGTAAAATCTCACTTGCGTGCTCTCGTATGCCCCCCCCCCCCGGCGTGTTCCCATCCGACCTCCTCAGGTTCCTGCCTCACCAGGATCAGGTGGGAGCGGCCCTGAGGCGCGAGGAAAGCTGAAGGATCTTTAGGGCGCCTGCGTAGCGGCGAGATGCTGGGTGCAGAGGAAACTGCGCCAGGAGGGGGCTCGTGGGCATGTGCTCCGCTCGCGGGAGGGGCGGGGAGGGGATGGCTCCCGCGGAAGGGCTGCCGGGGGAGCCGGGGCCTAGCAGGTGGCTGGCGCCCGGCGGCCCCTCAGTCTGCCTCAGACTCAGCCTTGGGGCTCAGGTCCTGCGCACGGCCTTGAGTTTGCCGAGGGCCTGAGCCCTCCCTGAGCCCTCCCTGAGCCCCTGCCCTGCCTTTGGTCATTTCGAATTCTTTTAATACCTCCCCCCAAAAAAGGTTTTCGCCGTTGTTTCTGATTCCGCCCGAGCGAGCGAGGGTCCATGTGACGGAAGAACGGGAGCCGATACGCACACTCCTGTACTTTTCACTTATTTTTTTTCCCGTAAAGATGCCCGCTTCTGCCCTGGCTGGTGTGGCTCAGTGGTTGGAGGTCGGCCTGCGCACCAAAGGGTCGAGGGTTCGCTTCCGGTCAAGGACGCCACCTCCTGGCTCCAGGCTCCATCCTTGGCCCCCGATGGGGTGAGCAGGAGGCAGCTAGCCCATGTGCCTCTCTCACATCGATGCCCCCGCCCCTTCCCTCCCGTCCACTCTCTGAAAAGCAGTGGAAAATATAGCCCCTGGTGAGGATTGACCAAAAAAATATGTATGTGCCTGCTTCTTGTGACCCTGCGTGTAAAGCATTTTGTATCTTTAATCAGCACGTAGGAAAGTCACAGTCGGCCAGCACTCGGGGCCACGAGCAGCGTCTCCGGACTGTGGCTCCCTGCCGCCCACTCAGTGTCCCCTCTCCAAGTCAGTTCCACCGAGGAACAGTGGTGGCAGGTGTCCCTCCAGAGGGCCCTGGGCTCCCCGAAATACAGACTCCAAGTCTGGGGAGGGCCCTCGCCTACGACCTTGGTGGGGACCAGGGACGGCGCCGGGGGGGCCGGTGGCCGCAGTCCTGGCGCTCGCGGCGATCACCACGGTGGCGGGGACGGTGCAGAAGGACCCCTCCCCCGCAGGCCTGCCCAGGAGCGGCCGGGCCGTGGCGCCCCACGCGCACGGAGCCCCGTCTGTTCGAGCCTCAGCCGGGGCATCAAAAACCAATCCACACCCCTGGCGGTGACGGCGATGGCCGAGGCGAGCTGCCCGCAACAGTTCATCAAAAACAGCCGAGCTAATGATCGGCTGGGCAGATAATCCGAGGAGAGTTAATTGTGAGGTTCGACAGGGCGTCTTGTCAGCAGAGATAAGTTGTCACGTTTTCCAGTTGAGCTGAAACTAAATGATTGTAAAATAAGTTATGAGTGTCCTTGGGCCTGTCTGCCGGGATGATAGCTACGGATCCGTTCCCGGCCCATCCGTCTCGGGCGGGCTGCCTGATATTTATGCGCACGGAGTGTTATTTTATCCCCGCAGTCATGCTTGTCAGCTCCGGCGCAGCAGCCGGCTGCCTCCCGGGCCCATACTTCACGCGCCGGGCGCGGCGGGGCTGCAGGCCGTTGGCGTTATTGAGCGGATTATATATTTTTGGGGTGTGCGGCGACCATTGAGGCCGGATTGGGAAGAACTGATGGCTGACGCCGAGCGCACGGGATGGCGGCAGGCCCGCCCATCCGGCCCGCGCCTCGGGCCCGGGACGCCCTAGCCCCCGGCCGGAGCCGCCCCGTTAGGCATGGAGTATTGGGGCGCTCGCTGTTTTTAATTGGCGCACCCTTTTTCTCTTCGCCTGTCCCTCCCATAGTTAACGCTGTCCACAGTCATTGCCCGTCGCGGTGCCCGGTAATTGATGCAAAATAAAACAGGTTATCTGCAGGCCCGGGTGGCGTTGCGGGGGCTGCGGCCCGAGCTCATTTGCAGCGTCGGAGGCTGGGCTCTCGGGCTCGTCACTTTGAGGGATACCTTGTCAGGCAGGGAGTCGGAGGAGCGGGGGAGCCCGGCGTGGAGGCCTCCTGCGTCTGGAGCGCTCATATTTTAAACCGAGGAATGTTAGCTGCTCCTGGAAGCAGTTCTTGGGACCTGGACGCCAGGGACATTAATATCCCGGCTCGGGGCTCAGGGCCTGGTTAACCGGAAACCGTGGCCATCTCCACGTGAGCCCCAGGCCACTGTCCCTGCCGGCCTCTTGCCTCCTGCCACGGCCTCCCTGACCCAGCGTCGTGCCCCTCCCTGGCCTCTGCCATCATTTGCCTCGGCGATCGCCTTGTTCAGGCATCGTGTGCTCATGAGGCATGTGCAGCGAGCATACGGCCTTTTTTTTTTTTTTATTGTTGTTGAATTTACCGGTATGACATTGGTTAATAAAATTATATGGGTTTCAGGTGCCCCTATAGGAGCTCCGGGTGGCTCCTGGAGTCCTTTCCTCACCTGTGATGGGTGCTGGGGAGACGGTGGACCCTCCCGCCATGCAGGCTTGGGCGAGGGATCTCTGGTCTTGGGCACCTTTGGAAGCGCTGATCTGAAGAGATACCTTAAGTTGAGCGTTTTTACCTTTCTCAACATATGATAACATTTTCTAGAACTTCACAAACTGAAAGTCTTTGAAACTGAGTCTCATTTCAAGTATCTTTATAGTTGAAATTATGTTACCCTCTGCTCAAAACAATTTCCCAAAGAGTAAAAGCCAGGGTCCCCTCGGTGGCCGGCAAGCCCTCCCCCCCATGCCATTTCCTGCCCGTCTCCCTTCCTCGTCCGCCCAGCCCCTCTCCTCTGTTTCTCAAACACAGCTGTGTGCTTCCGTGGCAGGGCCACAGCCGTGTGCTTCCGTGGCAGGGCCACAGCCACGTTCTTCTGTGGCAGGGCCACAGCCGTGTGCTTCCGTGGCGGGGCCACGGCAGGTGTGCTTCCCTGGCAGGGCCACATTCTGACTATTTCTTCCTCCTACCTTCTCACCTCCTCACTACCTTCAAGTCTTGGCTCAGATGTCACCTTCTCAGGGAGTCCTGCCCTGACCACCTATTTACAGTGGCAGCCGCCCCCACCCCCAGCACCACCTCCCCAACTTCCAACCCTCCACACCCCCCTTTTCTCTCCTGACACCTACCACCTCCTAATGGACTCCGGGTTGTGGCTCAGCCACCGCCTCCGTGCCAGTCGGACAGGAATCTTTATCCGTTTTTCTCAGTGGCGGATCCCACGCATCCAGAAAATGGGCCGGCGCCCAGTGGCTGCTCACAGGTGCCTGAAGGCTTGCTGAGGCCTGGGAGGGGTCTGGGTGGTGTTTCTCCATCGGCTTTCAGAATCCTCTTTTGTTCTGATTGGATTGCTTGTTTGCTGCAGGTCTTATAGCAGGACTTGGGTCTTCTCTTTGATAAAGATAAAAATAGACATAATCGATTGGGAGTCTCACCTACAGTAAATTATCACATTCGTGCGCTGGTTGTAAAATTTTACAAATAGCTTCAGCGAATCAGAAGTTGGCGGGTCTGCTATATGGACCCTCCGGACGCCGAAGGGGACGTGGGTGGGAGACCTCCTGTGCCGTGTCCCGCAGTAACTGGCCTCACGGGAATGGGCAGTGTTGGGGGAGAGGCCAGCCCGCCGGGAATCCCTCCCCGTGTGCACACCCACAACGAGACCTGCCGTGTGCGTCTCTGAGGGCCTGCGTTTCATTTCTAACACATCAGGGTAGCTGTGGGAAGAGAGAAGTAGGTGACTGAAATCCATGAACTCCCCACTTTCCTCTCCCCGGGGTCTCGTCGTGAAAAGTAGAGAATGTTAAGCAGGAAGACGGTGCAGAAACAGATGCCTGGCTCTGAGTGGGGGGACGCACGTGAAAGCAGGGAGCTCCTCAGTGTCTATTTTCCTGCCTTTTTCCTTGATATGTAGTTGACAAGTCACGTTATAGCAGTTTCAGGTGTATTGCGATGACTTGATAGGTTATATACAGTGAAATGATCACCACAGTACGTCTAGTTACCATCCGTCGCCACAGTTACAGTGTTTCTTCTTGTGCTGAGAACTTTTAACATCTGCTCTCTTGGCGACTTTCAAATCTACAATATAGCACCATGAACTGTATGTTGTATCACATGCCTACTTATATTATGTATACTATGATTGTATTAGCTATAGTGTATACAGTAGTGATTTTATAATTGAAAGTTTGTACCTATTGACCACCCTGGGCCTCCCATATAGAAATCTCATATTATATATATTTTATACTGTATTATATACAAGAGCTAAATAGTGTGCTGGATGCGCTGGGCCTCCCACCCAGCAGCCTCCTGTGCTATGTATTGTGTAACATATGAAATATCCAGGAGCGCATTCTTTGTGGGGCTGGTAGGACCTGGCGGGAGCGTGGTTTTCCCTTTTGGGGCGCTAACGCAGCTCTGTTTTCCTTTCCGGTCCGGCGCAGACACGGGGCTGGGCGACTCCGTGTGCTCCAGCCCCAGCATGTCGAGCACCGCCAGCCCCAAGCTGGACCCGCCGCCGTCCCCGCACGCCAACAGGAAGAAGCACCGGCGGAAGAAGAGCGCCAGCAACTTCAAGGCCGACGGGCTGTCGGGCACCGCGGAAGGTAGGTCCCCGGCCCCGGACCCGAGAGGCAGCTGGTGCTCCTCGAGTCTGTGACGTCCCGGCCCTGAGCCACACAGCAGCAGTGCCGGGGCCCCTGCGGTGCTTCCCGGCCACGCGGTGGCGCGAGCGGGCCCTCGGGGCGCCCCCGCCGCCCGCCGATGCTGGGGCGCGGTCCCCAGCAGCTGGCGCCGGCAGGTGGTGCTCACCCCGCGGTCAGTTCTCTGGTTTCCTCCGCCACCTGGGCCGACAGTGTCCAGGCCCTCGGAGGGGGCCACGCTGTCCCACCTGATGGAGGCGAGGCCCTCCTGGTCCCCGAATCTCCTCTCACGTTGGTAGACAGTTCCCACGCCACGCCCTCCCGCCAGAGCCCGTCCGCGTGGCTCCCGTGGCTCCCTTACTACCCGGCGGCCACGGCTCGTGTTCAATCTCTGACTTGCGGAGTCCTCGCTTCATTCTCTGTGGTGCCCGATGCCACCTTCCTGAAGTGGCTCCTTCTGGGGGCTTTACAGGGTTTTTTTTACACAGATACAAGTGGGGATCCCCACACACACACGTGCACACACATGCACACGTGCCCATCCCATTAGGAGAGGCGGAATTAGTGCAGTTTTCGTAAGCAAGTTAAAGCTACCTCGAAAGAAAATGAAACTCCCAGACGCTGGTGGGGTTTTAGAGGATCCCGTTTAATTTTAATCATGAGGAAGTATTTCCGTTTCTCTTCTCCGTGGGCGCTGCGACCATCAGTGTTGTCTGTTGCCCGAGCTTGTGCTGAGAGGTCTCAATTGCAGGTATAAAATGTTTTATAGGAGACGTCATAAAGCAGTTGAATTTTACGGGGTTTGACATACCCCATTGCAACAAATGACTGCATTTAATTCTCTCCAGAGTATGACGGAAATAAGATTCCACTGGAGTCAGCTGGGCCCGACCGAGCTCCCCGGTAACCGTGGGGTCATTGAGGGGAGTGACCTGCAGGACTGTGCCCAGAGCTGTGGGTGCACTGCAGGGTGGTTACAGCCCCAGGGGTGTGGTGGGGGAGAGGAGGCGGTCAGGAGGGCCCAGAAACAGCTGTCTGGGAAGACAGACCTGTGGCCTTTAACTGGGGACCTACCCAACCTGAGGTGACCCAGAGGAAGAGGGAACCCAGGGAAGGCACCCGACCTCCCTCTCCCCTGCCTCTGGTCTCCTGTTCAGAGGATGGAAAGACAGACTGACTTGTCCCTGACGGTCCCAGTGGGTTTTATTGGGACCGATGGGTGGAAGCCTCAAGGGGGTGGACTTTGACTCAGATACTGGAAGGAAAACTTACAATCGCCGGGGCCGCCCAGAGAGCCGAGGGCTCCTTGTCCCCTGCGGGGGCGTAGCCCTGGCTGCACCATCGTGGTGGAAGGAGGGTCGTTCAGGAAGGGGGGTCGCAGCAGGGACTCCGGTTTGTGGCCAGAACCAAGCTGAAGGACACATGCCCGCAGCGCTCGGGCAGGGCCGTTCTGCGGACCGTGAGCGACGTGCCCTTTCAGCACCCTCTCCGGACTGTGACGCTTTCTCGGTATCTTCCCATCCGGAGTCCAGCGGCGAGGTTACCGCAGCCGAAACGGAACAGCGGTCCCCACAGCCCCGCCCATGGCCCCCGTGGCCCCCGTGGCCCCGTGGCCCCCGAGCCTGGTGGCCCCGTGGCCCTGGTTAGTTGTACAACATTCGTGCGGGTTTGCATCAGGGCTAACTTCTCTGCTTCCCGGAGAAGAGGCGGAGGTGGAGGGAGGTTAGGTGACTTTCCTGTCCAGGGTCAGCTGCTGGTAGGCGACAGAGCCGCCGCCTCATTCTCTGCCTCACACCCTCTGCCGGGCGGAAAGTGCGTCTTCGAGGTGCGCGGAGCCGGCGACCGCGCCTCCTTGGTGTCCTCAGGTTCCAGGCGCAGACGGGAGCTTCGCGGGGCTCCGCGCCCCCGGGTGGGGTAGCCCAGGCCTTTCCTGTGGGCCGCAGGGCAGCCTGTTGCCCCAGGCCTGTCAGACGGGGGGTTTGCATGCGGAAATCCTGTCGTGGTCTTTTCTCGTGTTTTTTCCTCCTGGATTCCTGGCGCTTTGTCCTGAAGGTCTCGGGAGGGACTTATTGTAGCTTCGTCACCACCAACAATCCCTTGGTGGTTCGTCCTGGGTCTTTGTTGAACCGCTGTGCCCTGTGGGTCCCTGGTGGGTACTGAAATATTACCTTGTAACGGGAACGTCGCAGACCGGGCTCTGTCCCTTACGGCGGAAAACGAATTGCCCGTGGCCGAGCCATCAGAGGTGAGACCCGAGCCTGTTTACAAATTTCATTAACTCCGAGGGGCGGAGGTCAGCGTGGACTGGGGCTTCCCTGTGCTTTCAGAGGGGACATCATGCGTCGTTTTATTCTTTCATCCAATATCAAGCAGCCCGCACACAGGGAGCGCCGTGCGTTTGGCTCCGTGGGAGACACCAGGAATAAAGCCCCGCCCCTCGCTGTGCCCTGTGCTCAGGCCTGAGACGAGGCCCCCCGGGTGGGCCCTGGGATTTCAGGGAGAACGTGGAGAAGGCCTGGGTGGCTCAGGGGCAGGACAAAGGCCCTCCGGGTTGTGGAAGTTAGGGGAGCCCACCTGCCGTGGGACTCAGTCGTATATTCTGCAGGTGGGGTGCGCACCGTCTTACGGAACAAAGCGCTGCAGGTGCCCCAGCAGGTGTGGCTCGGCTGGCCGAGCGTCGCCTCGTGCACTGGAAAGGTCCCTGGTTCGACTGTCCGTCAGGGCACCTTGTCAGGTTGTGGGTTCGATCCCCGGTCAGGGTGCATGCAGGAGGCAGTTATCGATGTTTCCCTCTCACGTCGATGTTTCTCGCTCTCTCTCCCTCTCTCTAAAATCAGTAGAAATATTTTTTAAGAAAAGAAAAATGCTACAGAGAGCATCACATTTTCATTCGGCGTCATCTGTCACAACAACTTTCAAAACACCAGGGGTGGCGGTAAAATCAGCCGCAAACCGAAGTTTTGTTTTCACTTAGACACGAAGAAACAAATGCTGCTGTTCTTTACTTTTTTATTAGTTATTTGACGTTTTGGAAGGGCCTTGGGAGAGAAAGAGAAAGTCACACGTGAGGCGTTGTGCAGGTTTATTTCTCCTTGTTTGTGTGATGACACTTATTACAAGAAATCGATACGCGGGCGCATCGCAGCTCCGTGAGGCCGGGTTTCGTTGACCGTCGCGCAGTTTGGGGCATCGCTGGGTTATCTGCGGAGTCTGCACATCATGAGGGAGGGCATGTGTTTCTTTGGTTATTCAAGTCTCATCACCACAGTGTCCTCTTCGGACACAGTTAACACACTGCTCACTGCGCGGCGTGTGCCCTTCACCGGCGGGAAGTCGGGGCTGAGGAGGTACCTTGTGGTTTCTTGTTTAGTTTTGTATTAGTCAGAGGTTTGGCTGGAGCGAGAGGGAGGGGAGGTTTATGAAAGCTCTGCCGACACCACCCCCATGCAGCCCTCCTGGATTCCTCCTCCTGATGTTTGCACACTTGCCAGCACGGCAGCTGCCGTGAGCGAAAGGAGAGGGAACCAGAAGCCTCCGCAGTCGACTCGGTGGAAACCCCGCAGCCCACAGTGGGTTTTGGTAGCGGTCGGCCTCCGTCATTGAACCTCCTTATTATTAAGCTCGTTGGTTAGTGCACCTGCCTAATTGAGCTCGGCAGGTAATTACAGTGAATGTGAAAAACCAAGAACCGGAGGCTCTTCCCGGGAGGTGACCCTCACCCCCGGTAACCTGGGAGCCAGGAGACCGGCCGGGTTTCTCTGCCCCGGAGCTGGAAGGCCTGGGAGGCGCCACGGACGCGGGCGGACTTGCCGGCTGCCCGCGGACCAGGTTGTTTTCCCAGAGAGAGTGTCGGGTTGTACCCGCAGCCTCCGTGAGAGCGGACGTGCCGGGGTTGAGTAGATCCGGCTGACTGAAGACACTGACATCGTGGACGGGGCACAGCTGACTCGAAAGCCGTCCTGCGGGGAGAGTCCATCCGGCACAAACACACACGCGCCAGCAGCGGGAGCGGGTCTTTGTGGGAGCCAGCGGGTCGGAGATAAACAAAGATGAGTCGGTCACAGCAGGGGCGGCCGGAACAGAGGACTCCCATCATGACAGCCGATGGCGCGGAGAGGATTTTCGGTAATTTTTTTTTTTTCCCTTTCAAAGTAACACACGAACGAAAGAGTGAGATTCAGTTCCATGAAAGTGCATTGATCACCTGCTGCATGCAGGAGCCCTGCCCGGGCCGCTTGGGAAGGGAACTGAAAATCAACAAGCGACAGGCGCCGCCGAGGGTGTGAGAAGGGGCCCCCGGTGCGCGGCTGGTGGGAGCGCAGACTGGGGCAGCCACTGGGGGAAACTGCGTGGAGCCTCCTCAGAAAATTAAATACGGAGCTGCCTCACGACCCAGTGACCCCACTTCCAGAATATACCCTAAGAATCCTGAGACACTCATCAGAGAGAATCTATGCTCCCCGATGTTCATAGCAGCACAGTTTACAACAGCCGAGATCTGGAAGCAGCCCAGGTGCCCGTCAGGAGCTGATGGATGAAAAGCTGGGGGACCTTCACGCCATGGAATACTACGCAGCTGTAAAGAAGAAGGGTCTCGTGCCCTTTGGGACAGTGTGGAGGGACCTGGAGAATATTATGCTGAGTGAAATAAGCCAGGCAGAGAAAAACAAACATCATATGATCTTGCTTATATGTGGAATCTAAAGAACTTAATAAACTGATGAACAGAATAGATTCAATGACATGGAAGCAGGGATGAGACTGAGGACTCTCAGAGGAGGGTGGGTGGAGGGGAGAGAGCAGCCACCTGGCCTGTGGGTGGACACGGAACCACTGAGCCACACCGGCCGGCTCACGGCCCTTTTCTTGATGTTCTCAACACGTTGGAGCTGTCGGGCTGTCTGAACGTCACGTCGGCGATGGAATTCAGACCGAGTGTGATGGGTGGGGTCTGCTCAGACCAAGGTCCCGTCGCCAGGAGAGGCGGGGCCCGTCCCGTGTCCCGTGTGACTGGCGTGTTCCCCACTGTCCTGACGGCCTGTGTCCGTGTCCTGCTTTCTCCTGGCTGCCTGTGCTGGGGCCCAGTCAGTACAGGATGCAAACTGAAACCAGTGTTTGGGGGGGGGGGTGCCGATGTGTCCAAGTCTCACGCTGTCCCCGAGACACGTAGGTCCTGGGGCTTCAGGAGGGCCAGGCGCTCGGGGCCTTGTCTCAGCCCTGCCGGCCGAGCAGCCGCCTCTGTCCCTCCAGCCCTGGCCGCGCTGAAGCTCCGCCGCGTCTCATTTCCCACCCAGAGGAGGCCCGTTGCTCATCCTGCGGATGCGAAACACACCGAAAGGAGATGGACCCTAAACGCAAGGCCTCCCTCTCTGGGAAAGCAGCTGGGCAGGTGGAAACCCTGAAACACCCGTGTCCCGGTCAGCTCGGCGGCCGCAAGGATACCAGCCTGGCGGCGTGGACAGCAGGCACTCACTCCCCACGTTCCGGAGGCTGAAGTACAAGGTCGAGGTGCCGGCCCGTTTGGTTCCTTGCGCAGACCCCCCCCCTCGTAGTGTCCTTGCGTGGCCTTGCCTTGGTGTGTGAGGGGAAGAGGGTGACCTTCCTCTGCTTATAAGACCACTAACTGCGTCCCGAGGGCCCCACCCTCAGGACTTTATCTAATGAGGCCCCATCTCCACATACCACCACATTGGGGTCAGGGCTTCAGCAGATTAATTGGGGGACCACAGACCTTCGGCCCAGAGAAGAGCGTCGCTTCCTGTGCCTGTCTCTGGGGTCGGATGCGCCCACCCCACAAGGGAAGGAGAGATTTCAGGGACTCGGCCACTCACCTCGAGTCTCCTCCCGCCCCCCCGCCCCAGAGCCGGGGCCCTCGTAGGGATTCATCGTTAATGAGCGAAGGGAGCCCCACCGTTGGCTCAGGGCTCGCAAACCTGTGACCTCGTCGCATCCCTCAGGCAGCCGAGCCGTGATGGCAGGTGGGTGGTGGCGTCTCTGTTTCCACGGGTGGGGCGAAAGGTTTAGTGAGATGATGCAGTCTGCCCACCGTCAGCAGGTGGGTGCAGGTTCGGGGTCTGTGTCAGGCCTCCAGGCCTCGGGCCTCTGCACGTCTCGCCTGCGCCTCCTGGAAAGGGCTTGGGGCCTGCGCAGGGCAGGGCTCCGGGCCCCTAGCTGCCCGTGGGGAAGCCGTGCCGGGCACTCCCCGGTGTCACCCTGAGGACTTGGAAGCAGTCATTCCTGTGCCAGTTTTGATCCCAGCCTCTGTCCCCAGGGTCCCTGTGGTGGCCTGGCTTCCTCCTGTGCAGACAGTGTTTCTTTTCTCATGTATGTGTGTGTGTGTCCACGTGTATGTGTGCCCACGTGTATGTGTCCACATGTATGTGTGTCCACGTGTATGTGTCCACGTGTATGTGTGTCCACTCGCACGCACACACACTCTGGCCCAGTCCAGCTCCACTGCCTCCGCTCCTGTGCAGACAGAACAGGCTGGATTAGGGGACACGCGTGCTCCTGTCTGTTACAAGGGGACGCGTCTCTTGAAACTTTGTGAACTTAGGGACGTTTAACTCAGATGCTACGAGCCTGAGTTCTTGCGTTTGCCGTTTTGGGGGAACGAGGGGGGCTCAGCAGTTTGATGATGGAGGGAGGAGGGGAGCGATGGGTCGAGCCCCCATCACCTCAGAGCCCTTCGTGCTGACGTCAGTGTTAATCAAACGCCCGCCAGCCGGTCGCGGTGCTCGCGCGTCGTCGGGGCGTACTGAGGGCCCTGGAGCGGCTGTGGCCGAGACAGACTTGTTTATCTAGCCGTCCTTGCCGATGTCCCCCTGCCGTCCCCTCCGCCCCCTCCTCAGCTCAGACATCAGACGGGCACCGGGTACGGAGCCCGGGGTGTGATCAGCAATGAAAGGAGCGCGTCCCTTGAAGACCCCGCGGACACCGCCGCTCACACACACAGCACGACCAGGGCTGCTTTGTACGCGGGACACGGCGGAAACTGGCCGTCTGTCTGGGCTAATGGGCTTTGCTGCCGTATGAAAATCTCTCCGATGGTTGGATTCGGCGGCTTCACACCCGAGCGCATGAAACGCGACGCGCGCACAGTTTAATTCCGTTTAATTTTTTTTTTTAAGGGGGGAAGGAAGCGCAGGGCGAATGTTTTAGTTTCTCTTAAGCGGATTCCTCTCTGCTGTTTCTTGAAAGCGGCTTTCTAGTTGCCACACGGGGATGTGATCATTAACTGCCGCCTCGCCGCCTTGCAGCCTCTGCGTGCCGCAAAACACAAAAAAAAGGGAGAGAGAGGGGAGACCGGGGGAGCTTGTGAAGTATGACTTCCTTCCCAAGACTCATTGCCCGCGATTCGTGCCGCTTGACAGTAATGATCTTATTACGGCACTCTGGACCTTGAAGAGATTTCACGAGGAGAGGGAGAGGACGGGGCTCCGTGTAATCAAGTGGCGCTGAATATGCCACGCGGTTTTGATCTCACACTGATTGGGCACAGTTTTAGCCCATCTTCCAGTCAATTACGCGCGGCCCCCGCTCGCCGAGGAGGGTCGGGAGCCTTGATGGCTGCTGTCTGGCTCGGGCGGCCAGCCAGGGCTGTGACGAGTCGGCCGCACCGCCGTTGCGGGATGAGTGCTTTTTAGTGGGAATTGATCACCTTTCTGCGGGTTTTGCTTAATAGCAAACCGCCCCTGGAGGGGGCGGCCGGTGAGAAACGGCTGCCTCGGCCGTTGGCAGCGCCCGAACTCCTCGTCGACTCCGAGGCCCCCCCGCCTTCGTCTGACTCCTAACGACAGGACGCCGGGCGGTGCGGAAGGTGCTCCGTGGCCGCGGCCTTCGAGCGCGCAGGTTGAGCGCCGAGGGCAGGCTGGAGCGCGTGACCGCCGTGGTCAGCTTCCCACGTTAATTAATCCAGGGGGAGCTCTGAGCTTCAGGAGACGGACCTCTGTTGGCTCGTTCCACCTACACAAAAAAAACAAAACACGTGAATTGTTCGGAGATATTTTCACCTGCAGGACAGTAGGTGCTGCTTCCAGTTGGCTGGTCGTCCGCAGGAGCCGTGGCCTGTGGAGCAGACGTGGCTGTGGCCACGGCCGTGGCCGTGGCCGGGTTCGGGCTCACCCCACCTCCCTGGGCCCGAAGGGCTGTGACGGTTCCTCCCGTTCTTTCCCTCCCTCTATTGATCTAGAAACCTAGTGATATTTGAAAGGGTGGGATTTTTTTCCTACCAGAACGATGGCTTGATAACTGCCCATCATGAAGCTCAGACAGTTAAGGAAATAGTGCACCTAGAAGAGAAAACTGAGATGAACCAAGGTTTTTTTCATGCATCACATTACGCTCTTAATTCAGGTCCTTGGCGCGTGGAATCAGCCGGTAGGAAAACTCCCAAGTCCTTTTTAACGTTTGTGTGCAAAACTGAGGACTTTGACACGCAAAGCAAAGCGATCGGTGGGAGACGTTTCCAGAAATCTATTCTGAATCCACCAATAATGGGTGCTCGGTGACCTCCGGTTACTGAGGTGCCGGAAGGGAGGGGAACCCCGGCGTTTCCCCACTAGGAACCTCAGCGGCCTGATCCGACTCCCCTGACGAAGCGAACCGGCCGCTGGGCTCTTACTGGGTTTTCCTTTGGCTCTTTCCTGCTCCCTGCAGGTGGAGATACCCCTCGTCGGCCGCTCTCTGCAGGGGCCACGGCGCGCGTGCTGCAGGCAGGGCTGCGAGACAGTCCTGGGGGGAGTCTGCCGAGCCCCGACTTTAGGGGGAATTCACCGGACGCCCTGACTTTGTTACCCTCCCCCCCCCCCCCAACACACATATGCACACGGAATTTTTCCCCCCTCAATTTTATGGAAAAAAAAACGTTTTCTAGCACAATTGAGATTCAGTGATTAGGCCCGGACCGGTGTGCTCAGTGGTCAGAGCGTCCGTGTGCTCACCGAAGGGTCTCTGGTTCGACCCCCGGTCGGGTCAGGGGCACGTAGCGGGGCTGCGGGTTCACCCCCTGCCCCCGGCCGGGGTGCTTGCGGGAGGCAACCAGCCTGTGAGTCTCTCTCGCATCGGTGTTTCTCTCTCTCTGCCCCCCCCTCCACTCTCCCTGAAAAAGTAATGGAAAAATACCCTCAGGTGAGGGTTAACAAAAATAAATAAAAAAGATTTAGTAATTAGTCTTTAAAAGAGAAAATCAATCACGAAGCAGAAAATCAGAATTGACCACCTATTAGCAATAATCCCCGCAACCCATTATCGACTCCTTTCTGCGCGTCGGCCGCGGTGATTAAACCCCGTGTGTCCCCTTGTCACCCTCGCCGCCGTCTCCTCAGCGACCGTCCCGCCCCCCCCCTTCGGAGGCCGTGCGTGTCTCTACCAATCCCCCCTCACGCCAAACCTCAGCTTCTCTCGGGCTTCCTAGGGATTGGATTCAAATAAGATGAAGGGTTTTATCATGGCTGTGAAAAGGCTGTTTCCTAATTTTAATAAGTTAACACCTTAGCCATGAAAACCTTGTCATTTTACCCGTGGCTGTGTCCCAGTAGGTTGACAAGGCGTGTTTTTTACAACAACTAGGAAACACCAAATCCGCAGCGAGCCAGTGGTTCTCGTGTTAAAGGCCGTGACTTCAGGAAGCTGGCGCCGGGCGACGCCCTGTTCGCGGCCGGGCGCGCCCACCCGAGCCGGTGAGCCCGGGGCTCACGTTCAAGGGGACGAGTCAGTGAAGGTGCGATTCCATCGGTGGGCGCAGAATACCTGTGGGTGTACACCCAGGGGTCGGGCAGCTTCTTGCGGGACCTCGGATTCCCTCTTTCCTACGACGCCGTCTGGCGCCCGTGTTCCCTCGTCCATAACGTGGAGTCGAAGGAGCTCCGGCACTGGAGCGAGTCAACTTTGGGGCTCCCTCTTAATTAGAAAAATACAGGGTGTCCAAAGAAATGTATACATATTTTTTGAATAAAATCAGTGTTTATTAACACACAGCTCATTTTCAAAATTTAAAAGGATCTACAGAAACGAGTATTTGAATTTATTTATTTTTTGTCAACGCCTCTTTTCAAACAGATGGCTGTTCTGGCCCAGGCCCTGCTGATAGCGGGAAGCGATGGAATCGCCAACGTCACGGACCATTTCATTGGGGGCTTGTGCGCCCTCAGTGCGTCCGCTGTTGCCGGTTTTGTACCGTAAACTTGATCTTTTCCGTATCCCCATAAAAAAAGGTCTAGGGCCACTTGAGGATAAATTTTCTTTGTTCAAAGCTTACTCTGGCTTCGCTCATTATTTCAAATCAGTTAAACCTGAAAAGGAGTGAAAATTGAGTTACCAGCTGTTAAAATGTGTCTGCATTTTTGGGGTGACACCCTGTATAGGACGTTAACTTGTTTTTAACTATTTTCTGTTTTTCTTCTAAAAAACCCTAATAACGTTAGTGGAAGCTCCCCTTTATTGGTACGGCGCCCTGTCCCGTCTCGAGTCAGCCACGTGCTGCCTGGAACTGCTTGGGGACCCGGCCGCCTGCCTCTCCGGTCAGGAGCCTTCCCCACGGCAGGGCCCGAGCGGGCGGCTGGGCATTTCTCACCGTTCCCGTTTCTCTGCAGAGCCCGGCGTTTCCCGTGGTCTCGGAGACGCCGGCGTCTTTCCTATAACTTTCCCGTAATGCGCGGCCCGGTGGGGAAATGGGATCTTAAGGACAAGAGACGGTCATTCCTCTTCTCTGCCCGCGTCACTCTGCCAGGATGAGCTCTTCACGAGTCACTTCAGAATGAGAGGCTCAGCGTCCCTGCCCCTTTATTCGCTGTGTGTTTATCGCCACAGCCCGCGCCCGTTTCCACGGCCGGGTGTCACCGTCACCGCCTCAGCTCTCATCGCCCAGAGGACCTTCCCGCGGGCCATCCCCGCTGCCTGGTGAAGGCTCCTTCGGGCGGGGCGGTGGGGACCCCCGATCCCCCGGCACCTTCGCCTTCATTGGCTGTGAATTTGGGGTTAGGTCTTCCTTCCCGGGGTGCATCCGACTGCTGGTGACTCCAGGTTCTCACTTCCCTCCACAGCTGTCGAGGTGTTTTTGGTTTTTCTGTTCTTCAGAGTCGCAGCCCCTGAGGCCTCCCGTCCCAGATCCTTCAGGTCAAGTCCCGGGATTGGCATCGTTAGTAGTAAACGCTGACCTCGGGTAGACACCCTAGACCCTTACAGCCCGTTACCTCCAGGCCCCTCCTCTCCTGGGGGCCTAAGCAGGTCTCATGCCCGTTGCTCCCGGGGGGGGGGACACACTGTTATCTGCTCCCGAGAATCAGAGAAGCAGCCGGGGGGCGGTTTACAGGGACTTTGTGAGGTCACCGTGTCCTGAAGGAAATCCTGAACCTGAAGCCACACCTCAGGACTTTTTGGGGGGACACCCTGTATTGCTGCTGATTTCCCACTGACAGCAAATAAATATACGACGTCAGGTTTTATTTCGTCTTTGAAGAACTGTGATACGTGTCTCAGGTCTCCATTTTTTTAATTTAGCGGACGCGCCGGTGTACAGCTATTTCAGCATCTCCCAGCCTGTCCCCCGCGTGCGATTCTATCCCAGTACTTGCAGGGTCCGTTCCCCGGGGCAGCAAGGTGACGCGAACGCCGCACCCGCGTAAACGTGGGACGGAGCCGCCGAGCCCGGGAGGCCAAGACCGGCGGGTCTGTCTTCACGCCCATCGCTCGAGCTGTTTAAAATAAAGATGGAACGCAGGAAAGTTTTCCAATAATTTCCTTCTGCATCGGGCTGTTCTCAGAGGTCGGGGGGGGGGGGCCTCGGACGTTTCCCACGATTGGCTGCGGACGCGGGCGGTTCATTCCGCGTCCAATTCCTCGCCGCCTTCCCAGCGCGCTCGGAGCGCTCCCGTAATTAGGGTGGCTCGCCCTGCGACCCCGTGTTCTCGTGAAGAAGCCTCCGTCTGGCTGAAGCGTGTCCCGTTAGGGCTTCATTTCTCTCATTGCTCCGCTGCTGGGAAATGCCTCTCACCTCTGATTGTCTTCCGTAATATCTTTTTGAATTGTGAGTCCGGGAGAGAAAAAAAAAGTGAAGATTCTCCACAGATTGAAACTTTCAGGAAATGCTTAGAGTCTCGCCGCCCGTGAAAACGAAGCGGCCAGCGTCACACGTGTCCGGGTTTTTATTCGGCTTCGGTCCTAGCCCACCCTGCCCACCCCACGCCTGGTCCAGAGAGGCCGCGTGTGGGCAATGGGTAGGATGGTGGCGGCGATGACCCCAGGCGGGCACGAGGACCCCAGCCTCCTGGTGTGAGTTCCGGCTCCGCCTGTCCCCGGTGGGGCGACCTGGGCCCGGTCCCTGTCTCCGGCCGCCTCGGGGCTCCGAGCTGTGAAATGGGTTGATGTTGCTATCTTGTCTGCGGGGACGGTTGTCAGGATCCCTGAGCGCGTCCCTTTCCGGGGGGCGGGACGCAGGCTGCCTCAGTCCTTTCCTGGGATTGCGTCCGTATCAGCCAGAGTGTTACTCGGGGAGCCAGTTGCCCGCCGTGTGTCTGGAGGTTGCATTGGGTCGCCTGAGAAAGGCTCGGGCACGGTGTGTTCTGACTCAGGCGGTCCCTTGTTACGTTGCGCTTCTCAGGTGTCGCGGACAGGGACGGTCAGAGGACCCGCCGACCGGCGCCTGCTGATAGGACAGTAATGGGAACCGGGGCTTGTTCCCGCCGCTTTGAGCGTTGAGCGGTGGACCATGGACTTGGCGTCCCGGCTAGTTTCTATTATTTACCCCCCGCCGCGTGAGGAACTAATCGCCCTCCCCTCCATAGCCTGTTGAATCCTGACTTTTCCCCCAGCCCCGGGGACCCGGGCACCCGGGCACCCAGCCGGAGCGCAGGCCTCAGAACCCTGAGTTGGGTTGGTTTCCACGTGACGTGAATTTCCCGGGAGAGGGCACGTCGAACCGATCGGATTTTTACCGAAACTAGAGTCAGAGTCAGCATCCGGCACCGTCGAAACACCCGCGTTATTGTGAGTGTTGTTCGCGATAACACCTTCAGCTTACTCACAGCCCCACTGCCTGCCAGGCAGAGGCCGGGGGAGAAGACAGACTGGAAGCAGCAGACGCGCTGCGTGCGGGGAGGCAGGCGGGTGACAGACGGCCTGGATCGGCGCCGTGACCCGCAGACCAGGTTGGAACCCCAGGCACCTCGCGGCTGTGGGCGCCCCTCGGCCGGAAGCCCGTTGGGCGTTGGTCTCTGCGGGTCCCGTTTCCCCGGAGGACCCTGCTCTCCCCGCCGCGCCTCGTCTGTCCGTCGTTGCCGGGCCTGTTTCTGTGACCCTCCGTCTCTTCCCCGCCTCGCCCCTCGCCCCAGAAAGCCCACCGTGCAGACGGATCCCGAGGTGAGCCGTGACGGAGCGCGGGGCGGCCCGCGGCCTCTGCGCGGGGTTATTAGCCGCCCCGATCGTCCGGGCGCGGGAGCCGAGCTGCCACCGGGCTCGCAGGTGTGCGGAGATTAACGCGGGGCGTCCTGGCCGTTTGTCACACAAATGGCAGTGCCAATAAACCGAAACGCGATCAGTCATTTTTCTCCAGATTGAAACCTTTTATCAGTTGTGTCAGTTTCATTACTCAATAAACGATTAGCGGCCGCCGCCGCGGTTCCCGCCCCGCCCGGAGTTGCCGGCGAGGGCTGCTGCGGGCCGGGCGGCTGCCCCCGCACCTGCGCCCGGGGTGCGGCACCTTCAGCGCCCTCCCGTCCGGCCCGCGCTGGTCGCTGCCGCTCGACAGGCAGAGGGAGGGTGTCTGACGCGCGTCCTCTGGTTTTTAAGTTGCTCCGCGACACGGTTCGTTTCTCCTGCAGCAGAGATTAGGTAGCCTTCCTTTTGTACCTCCCACCGGGCCGTTTATTTGAAATAACTTTGCCGCCCTAGCTGGTCTGACTCCGTGGTTAGAGCGTCAGCCCGAGGACTGAGGGGTCCCGGGTTCGACTCCCACCAAGGGTACGTACCTGGGTTGGGTGGGGCCTGTGCCGGAGGCAAACAATCGGTGTGTCTCTCACATGGATGTTTGTCTCTCGCTCCCTCCCTTCCACTCTCTCTGAAAAGCAATGAAAAAAATATCCTCAGGTGGAGAGTAAAAATAAATTAAATAAATATTTTTGCCCTTTATTTTTTTACTCTTTAATTACAGTTGACATTCAGCATTATTTTTATTAGTTTCAGGTGTGCAGCAAAGTGGTTAGACATTTATATAATTTACAAACTGGCCCCCCTCGTCAGTCCAGTGCCCCCTGGCGCCATACGTAGTTGTTATAATATTCCTGACCGCATTCCCTGTGCTGTGCTTGCATCCCCCCGATTATTCTGTGGCTGCCAGTCTGCGCTCCTCAATCTCCTCGGCTTTCACCCGAGTCCCCTCCCCCTCTGGCAACCCTCAGGCTGTTCTCTGTATCTGTGAGTCTGTTTCTGTTTTGTTTGTTCATTTATTTCTTAAGATCCCACATAGAAGTGAAATCTTACGGTATTTGTCTTTCTCTGACTTATTTCACTCAGCATAACACCCTCTGGGTTCATCCATGCTGTTGCAAATGGTAAAATTTCCCTTTTTTTCATGGCCAAGTAATATTCCATCGTGTGTGTGTATATATATATATATATATATATATATATATATATATACACCACAGCTTTTTTTATCCACTCACCTATTGCTGGGCACTGGGTTGCTTCCATATAGGGCTATTGTAAATAATGCTGCAGTGAACATAGACCATCAAAAGCAATAAAAAACGCTAATTCGGAAAGATCTGTGTTGTTTAACGTCAGGGCCACTCGCCTTGGTTGGGGAAGCGGTGCCGGTCCTACTTGCGCCCAGGCCGGCGATGTCAGCGTGAGCGTGTGCTGGAGCCGGGAAGCCCCGTCGATCGGAGGAAGGAAGGGGATGGAGCCAGCGGCCTGGTCCGGGGGTCGCCTGTGTAGACGGGGAGTGTGTGCCGATCCCGTGACTAACGGGAGATTCCTTCTCACGGCTGAAAGAGTTACAGGTGACGTTCGGTGTCCCTCGGTTCAGAACGCTGCCAGATCCTGCTCGTCAGAAGCGCCTGCCTTTCTTCAAAAAAATTAGGAGCTACTGAGAGAGATTGATCTTGGCCATTTTTTTTTTTTTTTTTTTTTTTACTTTTTTACCCAAGTTTTGTTCTCATAAAATGCGATTCTACCACTGGCTAAAGTAGGAGAGGGGAGTAGCACTGAGTTCACTGGCCTGTCATTGAGACCCTGTGCGGTTACCCTCCCAGGGCCATCGGGGGAGGAGGGCGGGCGTGCGGAGGACCCACGTTGCCCCTGATGAAGGCCTTTCAAAGCGTCACGGTCCTGGACGTCGCCCTGAGCTGGGTTCCCACCACTGTCAGCGGTATCTCCACGGTGCCCTAAGGCCTGTCTTCTGTGCTTTGCCGCTGTGCCTGTGATTTGGTCTCCGTGGCGTCCGTGTCGGGGCCGTGCGCAGGGCGTGTGCTGGGCAGGGTCTTACACGCGGATCCCTGCAGAGGTGTTGGGTTTATTGTTTGAGGAGACGGAGCTTGCAGGGCTCTGAGCCGCCCGGCTGCCCCCGCCTCCGGGACGACCTGTATCCTCGCGGCCGGCGACAGCCCGCCCGCCGCAGGGGAGGTCGCCCGCCCCAGCGCCCCCACTTCTCCCGGTGGAGTTCCTCCCCGCCACCCCTCCTTCCTTCGCTCTGCGTGTGCAGAAGCTGCTTCAAGTCCGACGTCATGACAAAGGAGACCTGAAAATAACGTTAACAGACAGTGTCGCCACCCCCCAGCCCACCCCCGTGCGAGGCTGTTGTTCGAGATTCTCGGCGTGGAAGAATTTCACCTGTTCCCCTTCCCCGGGGGCTCTTGCCCTCCGAGGGTGGGACTCATCCAGGCCCCCTGCCCGGGTGGGACGTTCAGACCCGGGAAAGGAGGGCGGTGCAGACGGACAGGCCCCGGGGAGAGCCGTCCTCCATGGCCGGATCTCACAGAATTATTGAATTTTACCAAAAGTTACAGAAATCCGCTTCATGACAGCATCTCACTCCATTTGTTTCATTTATTGCCTTGAACTCCTTAGGTTCTGAAATTAAGTCTATTTCTTTAAATGACTGCATTTCCTGAGAATGAAATCGGTACGTGTGAGTGGGAGGGGTCAGAGGGGCTGGATTTAAGAGCCCGACCAGCTCGTCTGACCGTCTGACCGTGGAGAGGCTCGGCGCGGGCAGAGGCCCTTGCAAAGGCGCCCCCAGTGCTTTCGGCCAGCGCCTCCCTCCCCGTGTCCCGCCTGCGGGCTCCGATGTTCCCCCCGCGGCTCCTGCGGCCCTGACCTCCCACGGTCAGCGGGGGGGGGGGGGGGGGGGACGCGGCCTGTACGGAGGCCCAGCGTGGTACCCCTCCTGGTGTGTTGTCTCTCACACCTCGTGGCAGCTCTGGGATGGAGGTGACCCTCCTGTGCAGAGAAGGGGGCCCCTGCACCGGGCCCCCGTCCCCCCAAGGCCGGCTGTGCACACCCTCAGCGTGACTTAGGGCTGTCAGCGTTGACTTTGGCCACCTGGCCTGAGGCTGTCGTCACGGGTCCCCTCTGGGAAGTTACTGCCCCTCCGTCCCACCCCCCCACTTCCACGCGCCCCCTGTGGGAGGGGGGCCCGCGCACAGCGCCCGGGTAAGGAATGGGGAGCTGCGCCCCCTCCTTTAGGGGGAGCTGCCTACATGAATTTGGAATTCTCCTGCCTGGGAGATTGACCCCCACTTATTAATTTATTCAGTCATTTATATCCATGGGGACTCCTGGGTATTTACTTTGTACTTTGTTCCCTTTTTTGCTCAGATAGCTCCAGCGTCAGCCACTGGGGCCCTTTCCGTTGGCTGCTGTGTCTTTCTGCCCCCCCCGGTCCGTGTGGCACACGCGTGTGTGTGTGTGTGGGAGCGTGGGAGCACTTCCTTGCTCTCTGGAACCACGGGGTGCTCCAGGCCCATCCGCATGCTCCCGCCTCCACCCCAGAATCGGCCGCTGCTCCAAGGAGCCCGGTTCTTCTCCCTCGACAGTGATGTCAGAGCCCGAGATGCGGGGCCAGGTGCTCACTGCTCCTGGGCAATCATCACTTTTTGGCCCTCGGCGGACACAGCGAAGAGAAGAAATATACGTGTACACAAACATGCATGTACACACCTGTAAGTGCTTGGATGTGTCGCCGTCTGCGGCTCCGTTAAGTTAAACAGAATGTCGTGTTTTTGGTAGCGTAGAGTTTGAAATGACTTGGCGTTGGCCTGTAAGGACTGGCTGCAGCTGCTCGGAAACTGGCCACGTAGCCCCCTTCCCTTTGAACGTAGCTCGGGGCTCGGCCAGAGCTGCGCCCGCTAGTGTGACAGTTACGGGCGTGTGTGGATGACAAGCTGAACACGTGTGGGTGCGGACAGGCTGGTTGGCTTGGCCATAGAGTGGACACGGTTTATTCTCAGGATTGCCCTGATCTGGAGTGAACTTTGCTTTTGCAATAATATTAAAATAGCCTTCCAGTGTGTTGCAGCTTGAAGCCGAGTTCTGTTGGCGTTTTGAAATTATTTTTAAATTAAAAGCAACGAGACGTTTGCGGTCACTTCGCTGTGTCCGCTCTTGTGATACTCTTCCAGCCCCTCCTAGGATAGCAGAGACCTTGTTCCTTCACTGACCATAACCAGGGACCGTGCTGAAAAGCTGGGCCGTTTTCTAGCCCGAGCAGTTCTGTGGGGAGAAATCTGTTAGCGTTTAAAGGGCTGCATTTCCATAACCGCAGGGAGACGCAGTCGCCCAGAGTCCCCTCGTTCCCCGCTCTGATCTCTGCACATACATGCCACGCCCCCGCGGCCGGGCTCCTTGAACCCAAGTCCAGGGGCTGCTGGGGATCTCCGGGCAAGGCCCCCCCAAGCGGGAGGTGAAACAGTGCTTTCGGGAAGGTGTTTCCAGGAGTCTTCTCGGGTTCTGCCGGCCTCGGGGAAGGGGCCGTGATTGACGGACTCACCCCGAGGTGTCCTCCGCCGGGCGGTGGCAGGAAGCGAGCTGCGGAGCCGGCAGATGAAACGCGCTGTTTGCGCGGCTTCGGCCGGCGGTCCAGTGATCACAGCCCCGCAGTGACAGCCCTGCGAGCCAGGCCCACGAGCCCCGTCGCGGGGAAATTGTTCCTTTGATTAGTCGCTCTAACTGCCCATCGCCTTTGAAATACGATAGCGCAATTTGAAGTTTTATTAAAAAACTATTTTTTTTTCTGGAATCGTTGACAAAGATTCTGTCTTTTAAAAAAAAAAAAAAAAAAAAAGCCTGCAATATGTTCCGTCAGAGGAAATTGAGAAGAAATAAGAGAAGAGAGAAAAAAGAGAAAGGGGGAGACGGATGTTTCCCATTATCACTCCCTCCGCCTGGGGAAGCCGGAGGGGTCCCGGGCGCCGGCGGGGGCGGCCCTGCCGTCGGGGGCACGTTCAGCAGCCTGGCTCGCGCCTCACGTTCCCACCTGAGAATTCGGTTTTCCGCCTGTGTCTGCCGAAGGGCAGCGTGCAGTGCAAAGAGCAGGGAGCCCTGAGGCCGAGGAGCCCCAATTTCAACTTCCTAAGAAGCCACCTGCCCCCCCAAAAAATTCTCCCTTCTGCAAATGGACAGCTGCTCCGTGAAGACAAGGAGAGAAGTTTCCAGGCCTCGGCGGCAGCTGTATTTCTCACCTCCGCCTGACGTGCCAGAGGAAGGCCTGCGTCGCAGGTTCATCATAAAGGGTCTGTCCCACGGACGTCACCTCCCATCTCCGTCCCTGGTGAAAGGCCTACGCTCGGGGCGTCGGAACGAAATACCCAATTAATTCCGGGGGCACTTGAACCCGCCCTCTGCTCGCAGTGTGTTTCTCGGCCGAAAGGAAAACCCGCCCTCCACCTAATTGGAACTTCTGGTTTTATGGCGTATCCTGCAGTTTTTACTTAGTTTTTATTTTCGCTGTCTTCCAGGGTTAGTGGCATTTTCTGTCGGCGTCTGCCCGAGCCCACTGTGTAGACGCCCTGGCAGCTTGCAGATCCGAGAGTGGTAAACGAAGTCACCGGCGTGGAAATTGTATTTGCTGTGAAGAGAGCCGTTAGGAGTTATTAGAAATTGTATCAAAATTTTGTAATTAAGAGTTGATTGTTTATTTCAGAGTTTTACCGAGATGTTTTTTCCTGCCGTCTTTGGCGTTGAATTTTCGAAAGCACGCTGGGCCTTGCTGGACACTGCCGACGACCGAGCGATTCTGCTTCCCAAACACGTGTCCTGTCTTTGGCCTCGGGTTTTGCCTAATCCCCTCAGAGGCCCTTTCAGCAGACGTTTCAACATGACCCCTCCTCTGCGCCGCCGCCTCCAGGAAGCCCCCTTGCAGCGGAAGGAGCGAGTTCCCGTCGTGCGAGAGAATCTTCGGGGCTGCGTCTTGTGAAAAGAGCCGCTGCCTGGTCCCAGGCGAGCAGACGCGTGCACAGCCCTGCTGGGCACGTGGGGGTTCAGGCCGCCCGTGCGAGAGGAATCGCCGATCTCCGACCCCGCAGGGAAATCGCCGCCGACAGGGATCCCAGGATACGGGGCACAGGAAACTGCAGGTGACGGAAGACCACAGCGGAGCCCGTTCCTGCCCGCGCCGGCCCCTGGGGACGGGCTTCCCAGAGTGTCCCGGTGCCAGCGTCGCCTGGACTGCCCCGAGGAGCACAGGAGTGTCCATACCGATGACATCTTTAAAAATAAATAGCGGATCAATAAAGATATATTTAAAATAACAATAAAAATAAATAGCGGGGTGGTTCAGCAGTTAGAGTGTCGGCCTGCGCACCGGAGGGTCGAGGGTTCGGTTCCCAGTCGAGGGCACATACCCACATGCCTGGCCAGGGCGTGTGTGGGAGGCAGCTGATCCATGTGTGTCTGTCGAATAGATGTCTCTCCTCCCCTCTCTCTCCCCCCATCCCCTCCCCCTCTCTTCCACTCTCTCTAAAATCAATCGAAAAAAATACCTTCGCTCCTCCGGTGAGGATTCATTTAAAAAATTAATAAAATAAAAATAAAAACGACTGCACGCCTGGTGCGTGCGGGGTCGTGCGTGTGGGGTGTCCCGTGGCTTCTCCGAGAGACAGGCGTGCACCCTCCCGAATGAATGCAGGGGGGTGTTTGTTTCATTCTGAGACAAGACGTTCTGAGAAGCGAGGGGCTCACCCTCTTCACCCAGCCCCCTGCTCCTTGGGGGTAAAAAGACCCTGTTAGTTCTCAGGGTGGATTCCAGGCCTGCAGAGCCTCCCCTCCCAGCTGGTCGGCCTCCCCGGGACGTGATTCACGCCCCCTTGAGCATCAGCAGGGCGCCCAGGGCTCGCCCGTGCACCTTCCCAGCTGCACCGTTTTTAAATCGGCTGCCTGAGGAATATTTATCTACGAAGAGTCTGGAGACCGGAGGTGACGTTAGCATAAGTCCGCGGCCTCCTGGTGCAAACTCTGCTGGAGGACAGTTTGGGATAAAACCTGCTGGTCGGAGCCGGCCGTGGACTGACTGTTTCGATTCCTCTGTCGAGCGCTGCTCAGGAGAGGCTGGCGTCGGAGGCCTGCCGCCTGTCACCGGCCCTCAGGCTCCCACGCGCTGTAGGAAGGAAAATATTTTGCTCAGAGAAACGAAATAGAAATTTTCTTTTAAGATAAAATTTTGAGACGCCTGTGATCATCGCACAGACTCACATGAAAAGCCGTAGCTCCCACAGAATGAGGCCACGTGGAATAATTGGGCGTCGTTAGGCCTAAGTGATTCCAGCGACTCTCAGCGCAGCGCGTGATCGGCGCGGTTTTCCTTCCCCGCCTCTGAGGAAGCGGGACTGGGAGTGATTACGAGGCGGTGGCCACTGATCAGGCCACACCTCGCTCCGTCCCCCGACACAAAGTCTGCAACGACCGGACGCCTTGAGAAACGTCTGTGAATGAGAGGTCACACCAGCCTCTCTTCGCGATGGGCAGCAGTTGAGACTCGGAGGAGCTAGGTGACAGCCACCCACCTGCCCGTGGGGTGACCCAGGACCCAAAAAATCAGTCGTCAGACGTGGGCGTCAGCAGGGCTGCTTTCCGGGAGGGGCCACGTCACGTGGCATCCTGGGTGCACGTGCCGGCACACTTGTCCACAGTGGTATTTGGGTACCAGAAGCACGGCGGTCACTCTCTGTAACTCAAAGACGGCCTTACCAGCTCCGCTGCTAACAGTGCCTTCGGTGCGCACCTGCAGGCCGTCTCCGTTGGCTTTAGGGTAAGTTAACAATACCCTGTACATGGCGGCAGACTTGTGCCTTCCGGTTTAGGGGTGTCCCTGTACTCCCTTAACCTGCCCTTTTCAAAGTTTGGACCTTTTTTATGCTTAGAAAGCGCATCCCTGCCCTGGCCGGTTTGGCTCAGTGGTTAGAAGGTCGGCCTGCGGACTGAAGGGTCCCGGGTTCGATTCCAGCCAAAGGAACATCCCTGGGTTGCAGACTAGATCCCTGGCCGTTGTTGGGGTGCGTGTGGGAGGCAGCCAATCAGTGCGTCTCTCTCCCTCCCTCCCTCCCTCCCACTCTCTCTGAAAAGCCAGGGAAAAATAAGGTACATTCCAGCCAGTACAGGGAGACTCCCATCCCGCCTGTTCGGCTCTTGACGGTCAGCTGTGTGTCCGGTGCAGCCCCGGCTGTGACGTGCGTGTGGCAGTCTTGTCTCTCGCCTGAGCTCACCCTTCGCGTTTTGGAGCCACGACGGGGAGAATTCGGTCTCGCTAACGGCTTCCTGTCCCCGGGCGGCTGCCTTCTCTGCCGGCCCAGGCTGGGGTTCAGAGAGTTCTGCTGAATGTGCAGGTCTCAGGGAGGGGGGTCAGTCCGTCTGTGTCCGGGCTGGCCATTCGTTCGCAGCAGATCGGACGTTGTGTGTTGGGGCTGTGTGTCCACTGTGACTGGCATTTGTGTTCTCAGACATTTGAGGCGGTTCTGGGACATCACGCCATTGAAGCAGCTGCCTCAGGCCTTGCGACTGGCACCTGTGGGCGGAGGAGGGGAGACTCGCTTATCTGATGAGCACAGTAGTCCCGTATTAAACACTGACCCGGGGCTCACGCTCTGCCGCCTTGTGTCCGGTGACAGGTGAAATTCCAGCATTCAAATAATAGTTTCTGAGTTGACCCTTAATGTGTATCAGTCAAGAATCTAGTGACCTTTACCCAGACGTTTATTTTATTTTAATTGTTAGTCTAACAACAAACCATCTTTTTTTTTTAATAAAGTAAAATAATAGTTTTTGTGAAAAATAAATAACATTAGTGACAAAAATCAAAATAAGTTAGCCTGCACTTAAGTGGAAGAAACTATATTTCTGAAACTGTTTTTCTAAAAAAACTGAATTTCCTAATTAAAACAAAGGCTGCCCAGAAAGTGTAGTTTTTTGGGCCGGTCCACAGGAAGGCCTCAAGAATCGACCCCTGTTCCAGAGGCCTGAGAGCAAGGGGACGCTGCGCACACGGTGGCCAAGGTGCATGGCGCTCAGATGGGGCCGGGCAGCCGGCCAGCAGCCTCGGGTGGCGACTCCTGGGCCCACCCGGTGCGGTGCCTCCGTCTCCCTTAGAGGTGAACCGGCAGCCGCATCGCACAGAACCTCAGGTTTTATCGATGGTCCTACGATTGTATTTTCAAATTGGAGCTTCTAAGCTGGCGGACTCGGGGCGGTCGATGCCCCGGGAGATGAATGCCGGTAGCAGGACCTTGGTATCAGCCAGGAACAGTCATTTGTTCAGCAGAAGGAAAAGGCATGGCATTTCACACATTAAAATTGATTATTTCATCAATAGGTTAATAGGAAACCAGGCTGTGAGCGCACTTCCTGCCTGGGCGTCGTACAGGGATGGGCCACCAAAGTATGAAAAATGCCAGGCCCAAGGCAGGCCGGCCAGAGAGCCCCCCACACCCTCCCTGCAGGGCCGCCCAGCCCTCCTATTTATATGTAAATGCAGGCGGAGGTAAGTTTGCAGCCTCTCGCTGGCGGCTGCTTTCTGGAACTTGAGAATTTCGGGCCGAGATGCCGGAGCATCGCTATTGAGATCATTCAGGCCCGGCTTTCACTCTGTGAGCGCGCCCGTTACACCTGAGGAGCCTGGGAATTATCCTCCGAGCGTTTCAAAAGGCAACACTTGAAAACAGGATAGTTTGGGTCCCTGTGTCTGAGGCACGTTTGTAGTGGCGGGAACCGGAAGCCCCCTCCCCAGGTGTGCTGCCACCTGGGACAGGTCCTTAGGGGTCGCCTGGGACAGGTCCTTAGGGGTCGCCTGGGACAGGTCCTTAGGGGTCGCCTGGGACAGGTCCTTAGGGGTCGCCTGGGACAGGTACCTTACAGATACCTCCAGGATGTAGAGGTGAGGGGCACGTCTCCGACACTTAGATTTAGACGGGGAGGGGGGGAGGACTTCACCTTGCCCCAGCTCTGGGTGTTAGGACCTCTGTCCCCTGGCACACGCAGGAGCTGCTCCCCCCCGGGCTCCCTTGCTGCGATTTGCTGTCAGGTTTTGCCACATCACTGGGCTTATGGCTACTGGCCTCGCAGCCCCCCAAGGACACGGCCAGCCTGGCACTGCTGGGAGAGGCCACGAGTAACACCCAGCAGGGGGGCAGGGCCCGTGGCCTTCCTCGCCCTGGCCTGGCCGCTGATTCTGCGCAAACCTAATGCTGGCGGCCCCACCCTCACCCCACCCCACCCGAGTCCCCGGGGGCTGCCTGGGTGGGGGGAGCAGAGGCCCGCGGGGACCCACCAGCGCCCATCCCCCACCCTCGGGACCGGCCGGTGGTGACGTCACGCGCCGCTCTGACGTTTCTCTTCTCCCCTTTTCATCTGATGTCTTCTGTTTGTTTCCTCTCTCCTCCCCCCTCCCCCCTCTGCTCTCGGGATGCAGCCAAACGCAAGGCGTGGAAACTAAACCGTGTTGGTAGCCTGCGAAATATATACAGCAGCAGCAGCACCAACACCGAAGGTAACGCGCCCGCGCGCAGCGCCCCCTCCCGGCCGCCGCCGGACGCGCCCGCGAAGCCTGACCTTTCCCTTCCGTCCCGCGCGGCCGCGCGCGACTCGCTCCGGCAGCCTATTTCCATCTCTCTCTTTTTTTTTTTTTTTTTTTTTTTTTTGCTTTTTGCTTTTGCCTTATCCATGCGGGCCCTCGATGTAATATTTCCCAAGTTATTACCGTTTTTAAAAGTGTTAGCATCAGGTGTAATGATCTGTGGCCGAGCACAATAGCGCGCCGTGACATTTAAGCAACAGTCTTAATTTGTTTTGCCGACGCGCTCCATCCAGAGGCGGCGGCCGGGCCATTTGCATGGGCTGCCACCGCTTGTAAATTCAGGATATTGTCGTGTTTCTAAAGGTCGGCCGGTGCCAAAGTTCACAAATTGACTCGAGTTGCTTTTTTTTCCGGCCCCCCGCGAAGACAGCCGTCGCTGCTTTGGTATAATAGCAGATTGGATTTCTGATCCCCCCCCTCCCCACCTTCATTTGAACAACACAATTATAAATTGCCTTTCTTTATGATTACAAATGTCAGGGGTCAGCATTATTGCGATGCCAGGCAAGGGAGCCCCGCCGCCCGCCGCCAGAGCCCTCCCGCCCGAGCCTGGCGAACATGACGTGGGATGCAAAACAGGTCACAATCCAGCGATCTCGGCATAATGGGGGGATGCTTTTTTTTTTTTTTTCACTTAAGTGCGAGCCAAATGGGTCAGGTAATCGCCAGCCCGCGCCCTAACACTAATTGACTTATTTGGGGAAGATTATAACTGTAATATTTTTCTTAATGTCACCGTTTTCTGGGCCGTTGGTTTCAGCGATTGCCAAGCAGTGGCATTAAATCTCTTGTAAATTTTAAATTGCGCGGTATTTCTGTAAACAAGTCCCCCTCTTCACATCCCGGCCATTAACCTCTGCTGATTTATATCACGGCCTTTCCCTTCCTTCCTCAATTACTCCCTCTCTCGCCGCCGAAAGCTCCGCTCTCGGCCAGGGAAAAATAAAAAATGCATCCGGAAAACAAAACTACATTTTCACGATGCCTGTTAAAGACCAATTTTTTTAACATATTCTTTGTTTTCATTCCTCAAGGGGGAATTGTCATCCGCTAAGGTGCCAATGGAGCTTGACCCCCGTGGTATCTTCAAGAAAGATAAAACGAGAGAGAAATAATAGCATTTTAGCAACAGTCCCATTCAGTATCATTTCTGTTGTATTTTAAAGGGTCTTTAAATGCTCATTCACTGTGGGGTTTTTTTTAACTTTTTTAAAAAACACACGTTTTTATTGATTTTAAAAGAGGAAGTGAGTGGAAGAGATGGAACATCAATGACGAGAGAGAGTCATTGATCGGCTGCCTCCTGCATGCTCCTCCCCCCGAGATCCAGCCCAAAACCCAGGCAGGTGCCCTGACCTGGAATCGAACCTGTGACCTCTTGGTTCATGGGTCGACGCTCAACCAACTGAGCCACACCAGCCGGGCATTGTTCACTATTTTTTAACGTCAGCTTCTCAACGTAAGGTGCCTATCATTTCATTGTGTCCTTAGCAGAAATGTTTTCTTTTGTACGTGGATGCATTTGTCACGACAGATTTGTTTATGGAGTTACAGCCTTAAAAAATGAGTTACGGACGTTTGGTTTTACATGTGGTCGTATATAAAGTTGGGGGGCAGGAAGGAGACAGACATTCCCCCGAGACTTGCTGGTGCCCCCCACCCTGGAGGCACTGGCGGGCTGGAGCTCATGACAGGTGTGACGATCTGCAGAAGTGGCAGCTTCTCAGCATTGACCCATCAGGTAACGCAGAGCCTGCCCTGCCCGGCGCCCTGCGGGGGAGGCATGGTGACGAGTGCCTCTCTCGGAAATCTGTAAATACCAGGTGACGCTGCAAAGCTGGGGTCTCTCAGTTGATTGCCAGCAGCTCCCAAAGGCAGCCCTGGGCCTATTGGGGTAAATAATGACCCCAGAGCCAGTTCTCCCTCCCAGTCTCATGTCTGCTCAGTGCTCAGTTACATCTATGAATCTTCAATTAAGCGACACGATCATTCTTCATTTACTTTGGATTTCTTTTAAGATTAATATCTCTGCCCACACAATCTCATTTCATATGGCCTTTAATAGTATATCACTGAATTCGTATAATTGCATAAAATAAATTATCAGAGTGCCCCTCTGATCTCCAGTCTCTGGGTGTATGTCACACACACTCCGTCTGTGAAATGATTCCTTGTGGAAATTCATGTCCTGAGCATTCTGACTTCTACTGTGACCTGAGGCCTTGAGTGTTACACCGGGCGGACCTGCCCCAGGTGGAGTGTTTCTTAAAGTGGTCCCCTCGGTACCCAGAAGACACCGCGGACTGCGGGGTTTCCTGCGCAGTTAGAACTGTGGTTCCAAACCCGCCGGGCCGTGGGGAAACACGGGCCTTGGAGAACACGCGTGGTGGGCACAGCTGCGGGCCCGGGGCTGGGTCAGTGCCCACACCCCTTCCTCCGCTAGGTGGCCAGGACGTGAGCAGCCCGTTTACAAGGCAGCTGACCACTCCGTCCACCGCCCAGTGTCCGTGGTCACAGTTCTGAGTTTGGTGGTGCCTGGGTCTCGCCCTCCCCACTCGAGGTTCTTTCTCTAAAAGGAGACTCTAGAACCTACCTGGAAGCATAACGGAAGGTGAGAGGAGCCGGCACTCACCTCAGAGCCGGGCATGGGTGACGGTGACCACGGCTGTCCTCAAACCTTTATAAAGACCTGATTCATATAAAAACAACTCGGAGAGCACACTCTACGCAGCACACCTGGAACCGTGTTTGGGGCCCGTGGAATGTCCCCGTTCCTGGCGGAGCCGGCCAAGGCAGGCCCTGCCCACGCCAACAGCAGCGATCAAGGTCTCAGCCTCGGGAAGCCCTGTCCTGGGAAATCATCCAGAATTGACTGTTAGGGGACAGAAGCAAGATGGCTGGGTTTTCCAGCCCTGACTCTTAAAACGGTGACATTGATCATCGCGCTCCGAGCGGCACCTGGGCGGGGGGCGGGGCACCCACACATGCGGCCAAGTCTCCGGATTCCCACGCTGGGCTCGGAGCAGAGAACGGAGCTCTGGGCCGCCCGGCCTGGCCGAGCCCAGGCCTGACTCTGGACAGTGACGGGCAGGAGCTGGGATGAGTGACAGACACAGGGCGCTGCTCAGGGGCTGGGGAGAAACAGCCGACGCCTCTAGTTTCTCTGCCTGCACCACAGCCGGGCGTCAGCAGGTGCCAGGACACGTCTTACAAACCATCTCCCGCATCCTGAGATGTTTTCAGTTTCCGGTCCGATAATTCATATTTTTTAGCGCTTTGCTTTAGACACTCTCCTTAATTTAAGAACTGCGTGGCCCCCGGCCGGCGTGGCTCAGCGGTTGAGCGTCAACCCGTGAACCAGGAAATCGCAGTTCGATTCCCGGCCGGTGCCGTCCCGCCCTTTCCCCTGTGTCTGGAGATGCCGGCCTCCTCTGTGTCTCGGGAGAATCTGCTGTGATAACGTTTGGCAGCAGACATCCCTGGCGCTGTGACCTCCCTGCGGGGACTGGCTTCCTCGGCTTCAACCCCGCTCGTGTCCTAAACAGAGCACCGGCAGCCCCTCCGCGGGGCTCGGGCCAGACCAAGCTGTTCAACAAACGCAGAGCTCGCAGAAATACTCGCCTGAGAACCGTGAACTGCACGTCTCCCTAGTGACCAGAAAAAGTGGTGCTTTTCTGTTTGTTTAAAATAAATAACTTCTGCAGTGGGAGGGGGGAGTGTTTCTATATTGTGTTTTCTTTTGTTTGGTTGGTTGGTTTGGTTTTTTTGCACAATCTTGGGCCATAATCTCCAGGCTTCCTTCACATTTATCTTTTCCTACAAAAGTGGAAGAAAGCCCTGGCCGGTGTGGCTCCACGGTTAGGGCTTCAGCCCGCGCACCGGAAGGTCTCGGGGTTCGATTTCCGTGAGGGGCACGTACCTGGATTGCGGGTTTGATCCCCAGCCCTGATTGAGGGCCCGTGCGGGAGGCAAGCTATCGATGTGTCTCTCTCGCATTGATGTTTCTCTCT